>NW_024379883.1:0-85724 GCF_016835505.1 Polypterus senegalus
GAAAAGAGATGAGAAAAGCTACAGAACAGAACATTACCTATTGTTTTACTTTTTTTTTTCTTGCCTGGAGCAAACCTGCACTTTTAAAATTTTGAATGCACTTAAACCCACAAAAAAAAAATTCATAAAATGTACCTATTAGCCACATTTTCTGTTGGTAACCAACAGGTACTCCACTCAATGCAACTTCTATTCTGGAACCCGATACAAAAAGAGGCACTCACAGATTCACTTAATGTAGGTGGATTTAATTTACTAAGTACCTGCAAAGGTCAAGGCCATTAAACGTTGTGCGACTTTCTCAGGTAAAATATAGTAACTGAGCAAAGTAAAACTTGTTACAGAGCCAGGAGGGACGTGGGTAGAAAAAAAAATAAAAAATAAATAAAACATGGGAATGATCAACTATTTGTAAATAAAAATTTCAATGCATGCTCAGGTTTTAATTAACACATTCCCTCAATTTAAGTAATTCATGCAACATTTTGATTACAGCATACCAACAAGTTTTCTAGTTAATGCCCATATTTTATTGAAAATATTACCTCAATTTATATAACTTGTGCGCACTTTGTGTACATCCAATGATAGCCATGCAGGCTTCCGGCACCTTGCAACTGATCAACAATAATGTGAATTACTTCTTTGACGGTAGTATAGTGTCATCAGTAGAGCCCATTAGCCAGGAGAATCCATTGCAGCTGCCACTTGTTCAGAGCGGTGCCCCATAAGGCAAGATGAATGCTGTGATAATTCACGTTTCAACACAGTCATAACTTATCCCAAATGAAAAAGTAGCCATAATCCTGTGTATCTATCCATTGGGCTGTCCGTATGAAACAACAAACAAGGTGCATGCATGAACTAAAAGGTGGGAACGTTTAAAAACGTTAGCATGAAGAGTAAATCACCCCATGATTTTTTTTTCTCTTCTTTCTAACCATGTCCTCTCTCCAGGGCTCTGTAACTTGTTGACAGAAGCAGAATAAATACATAAAGAGAAAATCATCACATTAAAAAGGTAACTTTTTGATTTATTTCCCTTTTGCTATTTTATTTTGTCATGGTTTGGCCTTCATGAAGGAAATACTCATCACTGAATGAATTTTCAATGTAACATGAAAGACAAAAAATAGACAAATTCAGAGTTTTCTAATGAAGTTATATTAAAAAAACAACTCTCAGGAAAGTTTGCAGATTTCATCTGCACATTGATGGTTTTGCCATAAAGAAGAAATGCAATACTAATCCTTACACATTATACTCATTTTAAATCTTTTAACTTACTGGTACTGAAGATGGGTTGTGATAATTGCCATTTTTCTTAAACTCTAGGGAAAAAAAAGATGTACAACATATTTACTTCAATTCAGGTTTTCTAATCAAACCTATTGTTAACATTAAGGGGAATTAAAGTCCAAACAATTTAAAGTTCAATAACTTTTGAAGCAGTTATTCATTCACTTTCCACTCCTTTCTCTTTTTCTTTTATTATAAAAAACAAAATTTAAGAAATATCAGTACTCTAAGCATTTCAGAGTACAGCAGCAAATAAAATGACAAAAACATTGGTATACAGTATATCCTTTATGTGAGGGAAGGCAAAGCAAACAAGTGAACGGATGCCCATCCTGCAATTAAGAAATTGTATATTGTGTGTGATTTCTGCTACATTAAAAATAAGATAATGTCAGCAGATTACCGTTCCAATTTATTTTATTCGCAATTTTAGACTGCTGGCCTTTTCTGCACTTAAGTCTTAGATTAAACCATGGGACTGCTTCAGGCAACAAGGGAGAAATGAACATTGGACTACCAAGAATCTGAGCATCATCAGGGGCCTCATGTATAACGCCGTGCGTAGAACTCGCACTATAACATGGCGTAAGCACAAAAGCCGAAATGTGTTTACGCACAGAAAATTCCAAATGCAGGAATCTGTGCGTACTCCAACTTCCACGTTCTTCCGTTACATAAATCCTGATCAGCGTGAAAACTAACGCTCGTGCACGCGCATTATGTAACGCCCCAAATCCTCCCAGAATTACGCCTATTTGAATATGCAAATCAATATAAATCGCCCTTAAGCGCAGCCTTCTGTGAAAAGACAATGGGAAAAGCACGGGGAAAATATAAGAATTTCAGCGAATACCAAGTGGAGGCAAAGGAAAAACATACTATTTGTTCAAATAAACCGTGGTATAATCAACAAAAGGAAGTTGATCGAGTGACATAGCGTGTTGGAGAAACTTGAAAGCTCACATTCACAAAATCGCACAGTGCCGGAAATAAAAAAGAAGTCACATATCAAAGTTGCCGTGAAAAGAAGAGTTGTAGCCCACCGTCTGAGTGTCATATGAAAGTTTATTAGGGTACAGAGAAAAAAGGCACACGGTGGGGAAAAAGCACGAAATGTCAACTTCAATCTCGACATTTCCACTTTAATCACGTAGTTTATTTTGTCATTTAGTAGAACATTATAAACTTCATCATAAAACCGTTTAATTAACCAGTTTCTCAAATCACATCGTAATTAAAGTAGCACGTTAAATGCTTTGTTTTGTATTTGATCTTCTATGTGCTCTGTGTGTGTGAATCACTACTTGCTTCTTAAACTGGCTCTCTTCCTCCAACTGGACACAGAGTCCATTACATTTGTGATATTACAGCTCTCTGAATAACTAAAATACTGAGATGTATACGTGATGTCATTTTCATGATGATAGGAGTTAAAGCACGTTATCAAACATGTGTTTCATGAGCCTCGTGCTCATGACAAGCATTTATCTTTTGTCGAAATTTGTCGCTGCGTTTTTAGCTGTGTTGTTATTTTCTCTTTCTGTTTTATATTCAATATATATTGGCGTGGCCGCCCCAAGAGTCCTTGCATGTACTACGATATAACAAATGTAATGGACTCTGTGTCCAGTTGGAGGAAGAGAGCCAGTTTAAGAAGCAAGTAGTGATTCCCACACATAGATCACATACGAGTAGAAGATCAAATACAAAACAAAGCATTTAACGTGCTACTTTAATTACGATGTGATTTGAGAAACTGGTTAATTAAACGGTTTTATGATGAAGTTTATAATGTTCTACTAAATGACAAAATAAACTACGTGATTAAAGTGGAAATGTCGAGATTGAAGTTGACATTTCGTGCTTTTTCCCCACCGTGTGCCTTTTTTCTCTGTACCCTAATAAACTTTCATATGACACTCAGACAGTGGGCTACAACTCTTCTTTTCACGTCAACTTTGATATGTGACTTCTTTTTTATTTCCGGCACTGTGCGATTTTGTGAATGTGAGCTTTCAAGTTTCTCCAACACGCTATGCCACTCGATCAACTTCCTTTTGTTGATAATACCACGGTTTATTTGAACAAATAGTATGTTTTTCCTTTGCCTCCACTTGGTATTCGCTGGAATTCTTATATTTTCCCTGTGCTTTCCCATTGTCTTTTCACAGAAGGCTGCGCTTAAGGGCGATTTATATTGATTTGCATATTCAAATAGGCGTAATTCTGGGAGGATTTGGGGCGTTACATAAAGCGCGTGCACGAGTGTTTGTTTTCACGCTGATCGGGATTTATGTAACGGAAGAACGTGGAAGTTGGAGTACGCACAGATTCCTGCATCTGGATTTTCTGTGCTTAAACACATTTCGGCTTTTGTGCTTACGCCATGTTATAGTGCGAGTTCTACGCACGGCGTTATACATGAGGCCCCAGGTCATTTTCTGAATAGTCCTTGAAAAAAACTGAAAATCCAGTTCCAATGCTTTAATCTGTGCACTTGATTATTAAACATCTCAAAAAAAGGTGCCCAGAAACAGAGCTCAAGATAAAAGGGACACCGGTGCTAAAGCATGCCTAAGTATTAATACATTTTTTAATAATAATACATTTTATTTATTTGTAGGCACCTTTCTAAACACTCAAGGACACCGAGCAATAAACAAAGCACAGATTATAAACAAAGTAAAATACAAAAGTTAAAATCAGACAGAGCAATTGTAATCAAAGAAAAAAAGCAGTCTTAAACAAAGGAGTTTTAAGTTTAGATTTGAAAAGTGTAAATGATTCAATATTTCTAAGCTCAGATGGTAGTGAGTTCCACAGCAACTGAATGCTCTGCTCCCCATCGTGGTAAGATGGATGAAGAGGACACTCAAGTGGATGGAGGAAGAGGATCTAAGAGTACGGGAGGGAATGGCAAGATGGAGGAGGTTGGACAGATATGGAGGGGCAAGGCTGTGGATAGCCTTAAATGTTAGTAGTAAAATTTTGAATTGAATGTGGAACTGAACTGGAAGCCAATGAAGCTGCTGCAAAACGGGAGTGATATGGTGAATAGAGGGGGTTCTAGTAATGATGTGGGCAGCTGAATTCTGGACCAGTTGAAGCTTATAAAGAGATTTGAGAGAAAGACCAAAGAAAAGGGAATTGCAATAATCCAAACGAGAAGTGACAAGGCTATGAACAAGGATAGCAGTGGTGTGGGGAGTGAGGGGCGAATATGATTAATGTTACGCAGGTGGAAATATGCAGACCGGGAGATGTTATTGACGTGCGACTGAAAGGATAAAGTACTGTCAAGGATGACACCCAGACTCTAAACCTGTAGGGAAGGGGGGACAGAGGAATTATCAATAACAAATGAAAAATGATCAGTTTTGGATAATGTTGATTTTGTACCAATGAGGAGAAGCTCCGTTTTGTGACTATTTAAATTAAGAAAATTTGAAGAAAACCAGGATTTGATTTCTGCTATGCAATTAATAAGTGAGGAGGGTGGAAAAGAAAAAAGTAGGTTTGCTAGTGAGGTAAAGCTGGGTGTCATCAGCATAACAGTGGAAGCTAATGTTATATTTATGATAGATATTACCAAGGGGAAGGAGGTAAATAATGAAAAGGAGTAACAACAGTGGGTTGGGATGTGAAGGTTTTAAGCTGCGGCCTGAGAGGTAGGATCTGAACCAATCTAGTGTAGTGTGGGTAATGCCAATCGAAGATAATCTAGTCTGACAAATAGTGTCAAAGGCTGCACTCAGATCAAGGAAAATGAGAATAGTAATTAAACCAGAATCAGCTGCCATAAGGAGGTCATTAGTAATTTTTATAAGTGCCGTTTCTGTACATTGGAAGGGACAAAACCAAACTGAAATTGTTCATACAGATTATTTTTAGATAAATGAGAATGAAGTTGGATAGCCACTATTTTATCAAGAATTTTGGAAATGAAGGGTAGATTAGAAATAGCCAACAGAAAAGCATAAAGTAATTCATTTAGACATATAAATCATTATCATATGAAAAGGTTTGGTTGTGGACCAATTAGTAGGGAAGAAAACTTTTATGTTGAATTCTGAGAGGTAAATGGTCTGATGAGGAGGACAGATTGTCAGGAAGACGGAAGAAGAAAAAAAACCTCCAGAAAACCTGGAGGAAAACAAAAAAAACAATCTGCAGGGGTTCAAAGGTCAAAAGACCAGCCAGCACCTGCTGGCCATTTTACCTAACAGAAATATGCTTAAATAGTTCCACATTGTTTCAACAAGTTTTAATATTTATTATAACCTCGGTTTTAACCAATACAAGCAGTCAAGAAAGTAAAAGACAGTAGCATATCACCTGCATGATGCAGAAACAGGGACAAGAAATACCACCTGCACTTGAGAACTGGCAATCGACATGAAGCTAAGCATGTTTGGGCCCTGCCACTACTTGGGTGGGAGACTAGCTAGGAAAAGCTTAGGTTGATGCAGGCAGAGGAGTTTGAGGCCAGGTAGGGGCACTTATCCTGTGGTCCATGTTTGGATCCAAATGCCCCAGTGCCCAGATGGGGACACGGAGCTGTAACTACGGCACCATCCTTCAGATTTGGTGTAAAACTGAGGTCCCGAATCTCTATGGTCATTAAAGATCTCAGGAGATCTTTTGAAACGGGTAGGTGGTACCGTGATGTACCAAGTAAACTGCCCACCACAGCCTGGTCATTTTGGGCGCCTGATCATCCCTTGTCTCTTATAACCCTCAACCCCTTACCATCTAAATTCCTAATATGTGGTGAGCATAGTGGAATAAGAATGGCTGCCATGACATCATCAAGGTGGATGCTGCACATTGGTGGTGGTTGAAATGAATCCCAATTTTGAACTGCTAGAAAAGTGCTAGACAAAATGTAATTAATTATATGTATTATGTCTTTTGGTGGCGGCACGGTGGTGCAGTTGGTAGCACTAGTGTCTTGCAGTTAGGAGACCCAGGTTCGCTTGCCGGGTCCTCCCTCCGCGGAGTTTGCATGTTCTCCCCGTGTCTGTGTGGGTTTTCACCTGGTACACCAATTTCCTCCCACATTCCAAAGACATGCCGGTTAGGTGTATTGGTGATTCTAAATTGTCCCGTGTGTGTGCTATGCCAGGTTTGTTTCCTGCCTTGCGCCCTGTGTTGGCTGGGATTGGCTCCAGTAGACCCCATGACCCTGTAGTTAGGATATAGCGCAGGGCTATTCAATTGGCGGCCCGCGGAACACATGCGGCCCAGAATCAACCTCCGAGTGGCCCGCCCGTGGTTCCACCCATAGATAATAAATTAATATATATTATTCATAAATTGTTATTTAATATATATATATTATATTAATATAACTATATAGTACTGTATATTAATATAAATATAAAGTATTTATTATGTCTATGGTCCCCTAAAACGCGCATTCCTACGTAAATTACGTAGCCTGCAACACGCAAACAATGCAGAGCGTGCCGGTAGTAGCTTAGATTACTATCAATATGTCTTTCCCAACACTGAAACGTAAAATTGCCAATGAAAACCGTAAGTTTAACCCTGCCTGGACTGACAAATACTTGTTTATTTTACCGCCACATCCAAACGCCAAACCGATGTGTTTAATTTGTAATGAGTGCGTTGGAGTATTTAAAGATTACAATGTGCGGAGGCATCATGTTGAGAAACACCACACTTTTCGCACCAATTTTCCAGAGGGTTCTCAAGAGAGGGCTGCAAAAGTGCAGAGTTTGATTGCATCTTACAACCGGAGCAGTACTACCATGGTGCGGTCATTCACAGCCCAAGAGAGCTACTGCAGCATCCCTTCGTGTTTCCTGGATACTGGCAAAAAAGAAAAGGCCATTCACAGACTCTGAAACCGTGAAGGACTGTATGCTGGCTGTTGTGGATGAGGTGATAAATGACGATAAAATTAAAATGAGCGTGGTATCTGCTATAAAAAACGTACCCCTGTCAGATACTTCAAACATTCGTAGGGTTGAAATTCTTGCTGCAGATGTGTATGAAACGCTGTTAGGAGACCTGATGAAAGCTGATACTATGTCTATAGCAGTAGATGAGTCCACAGACAAAACTGATACTGCTCAGTTGTGCACATATGTCCGTTTTTTTGATGGCAAATGCTTCCGAGAGGAGCTGCTCGGCCTACTGCCGTTAGAAGGACACACAACTGGCGATATAGTCTTTGGGAAAATTTCCGTCTTTTTAAAAGACAGTGGTCTGGATATGAAGCGTGTGTGCATGCTTGTGACAGATGGGGCTCCGTCCATGACAGGGAAAGTGAATGGTTTGGCAGCACGTTGGTCCGCTGTTGCACCTCAGTTGATCTCCTTACACTGCATTGTGCATCAGGCGGTGTTGTGCGCAAAACTAAGCGGGGCGCTCAGAACGACAATGGACAGCGTTATGACTATACGTAATTTTATTCGCTCCACATCAAGCCTCCAACACCGCTTATTCCGCATGCTGCTGTCAGAAATGTCTGCTGAGCACTACGACCTTCTTTTGCATAATGACGTGAGGTGGCTGTCCAAAGGCAAAGCACTGGAGCGTTTCTGCGGTCTCAGAGAAGAGACCATAACTTACCTCCGCGGCAGCAAGCAAAAAAAGGCAGAAACGCACTTGAGTCGCATACTGGACGACAACTTCATGGCCGATGCCTGCTTTCTGAGCGACATATTCAAACAACTGAACGATCTCAATTTGGGACTACAAGGCAGAGACAAAACTGTCATCGACCTTGTGGAACAGATGCGCATTCCAAGTTAAACTGGACCTTTTCGCAAATGATTTGAGCACAGGCCGAATGCTGCATTTTCCGACACTCCGCAAATGCATCTCATCCCCGCACAAATCACGGATGTGATGACAGGTTTCATTGCGATGTTGAAAAATAACTTTGCTGGTCGATTGGATGGACTTGATCTGCCCACAGAGTTGGCCGTTTTTGTCAGAGACCCGTTCACTGTTGCAATAGAAGGGCTAAGAAACTGGTCCCTTCCATTGACGAGGGGAAATTCACACTCGAACTTGTTGACATGCAGTCATCTGTAACCATGGCACAGGAGCTTTCCACTAACGGGCCTGCAATGTTTTGGACTGATGTCAACACACATCAGTTCCCTAACATTAAGAAAGTAGCGATCGTCATGCTCAGTATGTTTGGATCAACATATACATGTGAGTCAAGTTTTTCCACACATGAACTCCATAAAAAGCAACTCTCGTTGCTCCCTGACTGACCATACTCTCCACCAATGCCTTCGAATTGCATTGACAACTTACGAGCCTAAAGTCACTGCTCTCGTTCAAAACAAAAAATGTCACTTCTCCCACTAAGTCAGCAGGGTAACTGTAGCCTACAATACATCAATATAATGTGGGATGCGTAACAGAGGCATGCCTAATCACACATGGTGATTTAAAATATGTTCCCTCAGTGTTGTTATAGTTGTGAATACTGTGCACTTTTTATTTTATGCACTTTGAGATGTTCCTGGGTCAAGTGTGTGCAAGTTGTTTATTTTGTTTCAAAAGGAAACAATGTTATTTCTAATAGCCTACTATAGTGCACTATTTTGTTTTATGCACTTTGTGATCAGATAGGTCAGATATGTAGCCTAGGTCAGTTTTTTTTTCTTTTGTAAGTGGAAAAAATACCTCAGGGCTACCTCAGATTCTGTTAATTCAGCTCTTTTTGTATGCACCTTTTGCTCTGCAAACTGACCAAAGTTAAAAGAGAAACAACGAATAAACCTTATGTTTTTCAATAAATTTGTTTGTGTTGGTTTTAAAATTTGTCATTACGAGCTGCATTGCCGCTAAAATGACTGGCCCAGCTAACCTTCTTGGTTTGACAATCTGGCCCAACTGAATTTGTAATTGAATAGCCCTGATATAGCGGGTTGCATAATGGATGGATGGATGTCTTTTGGTAGTGGTATTTAGTGCTGATAGTGAGGCAATGATTAGCACTGCTGCTACAACCAAGCAGCAAATCCCTTCCCTTATCCCCGTTTTATTTTTGAGTTTTCTCCATTTACTAGTTTCCTGCTACACCTCAAACGCATACACTTTAGGTTAACTATCATTCCTAAAATGTTCTGGTATGAGTTCATGTGAACGCGGTGAATGGGAGTATGCCCCACGATGGACCGTGGGTTCTGTTTGGGATAGCCTTTGCCATAAATCAAATTTCCTGTGCGATATTTAACAAGTTTAATCTCAAACATTTTCTGCATAATCCTCAATTTATTTACTTAATCCAGTAGCATCGGGAGAACCAAAAACGAGCACACAGCCAGTGGCCTTTCTTAAATTCAACGCAGTCTCCTCGATTCATGTGTCAGCAGCGCTAACCGTCACGCCACAGCGCAGTCCTGTGCAGTTTTTGCTTCTTCTATGTTATATTTTTATTTTTCACACAAAAAACTAAACTTTTAGAAGATCGCCTTTTGCTATAAACACACACATTTCACACTGCCATTCTGTGAGCTCTCTGAACCTCAGTCTTTCTGCACAGCCACTCTAAATAGAGCTGCATTGACATCGAGAATTGCAATGGCAAAATTAAAATGAAATAAAGCGACATTTTAGCTCCAAAGGTAAGGGTTTAAAAGAATGATATGTTAACTTAATGCAGAAAATCAGTAACAGACGCGGCTGCAACTCCTAACGGTTAAGTTGACTTTAATAAAGATATACGGCCACTGAAATCCTCTAGTAATGGGTTGGGACACCCAGAGTTATTTGACTCTTTTCGTTACGTTCTGTTCACCCGTTCCTGTCTTACATCACGACTCCTGGAACCCTTTAGCACCTGCCTTGTTAGGGCAATCACATCGCCGCTGCCCGATCTGGGTTTTTTTACTTTGCGACATGAGTCCCCATTCGAATTTGTCTGGCGAACGCGCTCTCTGATTAATTAAAATTCATTTCACGACGCTGCCCGATTTGTTCTGCGCATGTCGAATGTTTTACGACAAACGTCACTCATCAGGTTTGATTTGTACTTGTGAGTCATTTTTGTGTTGTCATTTAACTCTTAGTTTAACTCCGTCTGTGAGTGGACTTGTTACTGGAAAAGTTGGCAACTTTTGAATTTCATAACGTCATGGAAGATGTGTCGCCTGAAAAAATTAACTCCAGTCGAATGAAAAGGGAGCGAAATGAAATGCGACGTGTGTCTGTGAACTTTATAATGGCCATCTACAGCTTTTTGTAAGTACATCACTTTTAGTTAAACCACTTCGTAATCTCGTGGTTTAATCGTAAAAATCACAGCATTTTCCGTGTTTGGGTTAATGGATTAATAGATGTATGTCATTTATTTCGTAACACCCAATTAGCATTTGGTAGTGTGTTTCTTTTAACATTTGTCCACATTTTTTTTTATCTTAAAAGAGTGAACGGCGTGCTAATTATTAAGCAAAACAATGTAATCGAGGTGTCGAATTAGGAATAGAATTAGGAGTGCAGGACTGACACTCGACCGGTGTAAAGTGTGCCATCCAAAGCCATCGGTATTTTTTTATTATGTTGATATCAGATTACATCAATGCAATAGTTTTTCCATAATAAAGTTAACAAAATACAATGATGAAGGCTATATTACATACAAGAGTAGCAACAACTAAGTTATTACAAGAAAGCAGGATGAAGATAATAGCATTACAAATTGTTAATGGATTACTTTAACCTTATTTAGTAGAAAAAAATGTCATGGTTGAAAACAGGCAATTTTAAAATTTATATCCAAAGCCATCAGAGAAGTGTGGTGTGCGTCTGATGTGGCACAATGACAGGCTGGGCACCTGCTGTTGTCACATGTTGTAAGGTTATAGAAGTTCACACACATACATTTAACTGAATATAATGGAGGAGCCTTGCTCCTTAGAGATAACTTATTTCTTATTGCTGCAGTTAGAAAAACAATGCCCCTTTATTGTATTTTTTCTCTTGATCCTACAGGATGCCTGGTGGTAACCAGCCTTCCATGTGGCTGAACAGATGCCAGTGTACCCGCATTCTGAGACACAACTGGATGTCCTTTTCTTCTGCTTTTAAGATTTCCAATTCGAGATGATGTGCAGTTCATGTTAAATTTGCTGTTTCTACAGGTAAGACTACTGAGGCTTCCAGTTTCAGAAGTAATTTGTGCACAATTCCTGCAAAGCCTCCCCATATTTATTACTTGATTGGTAATATTTTGCTGCCTTAAATACTGTACTGTATGTCTGCTCACTCTGTCCAGTAACTAACACGGCTTTTAATTTTAGACAGAAAGCCTCAGAGCGTGAATCCTCACAAACACAGAGACTGAGGTGCATCAATCCCAGCAGTCACTAAACAGGGATATTGTTCTGTTTTGCAAAATAACATTTATGTTCTTAAGTTACTGTGCTTTGTTGTTGGATTTTGAAAGAACCAAGACTTAATTTTAAATTAATACAAAACTAAAGAAGGAGTGAAAAACAAAGATGTTTTCATGTAAGTAATGACACCTGAGCACATCAGATTAGAAGTTCAGATATACAGAGATTATAACACAATGTCTACTGTATGTGTAATGTAAAAGGAAAAAAATGATGTTATATACAACATCCAACAAAAAACCAAAGTAATTTAAAAATATATTATTAATTAGACTTTACTCTAAGCAGACCTTTATCTTTTGTGATGGTTTACTTCAGTAATAATTGATGTACAGGTGAACCAAGCAAGGAGACAGAACAAGAAGTAAGAGTACACTTTATTAATGTTTGAACTCTGTGAGTGAATATCTACTGTGTTTATGTTTTTAACAGTTACAGTGAAGTAGAAGAGTCCGATCGTATTATGGGGCTGCAGTTAAAGAAGAAGGACGGAGAGATTTGTGCCATGTTGAAGTAGTGGCTCCCCCTCCTGACACTTCTAGAATCCTCCATCTCAATCCCTGCTCTGATCTGCTGTGCCTTTCCCAAGTGATCACGAGGTATTGGCCTTTTTGTCTCGGCCTCATTACACTGGCTGTCTGTCTCACTTAGAGTTGATTTTAAGGTTCTATTAAATAATTAGAAGGCTTTGAGTATTTTAGACCCAGCCTGTTTTTTTGAGTGTCTTCTCCCAACATTTCTTTTTTCAAATGTTACTTTGCTTTTTATTCCAAGATCAACCATAAAAACCAGTAGCTTTCTGTACTTGTACAACAAAATATGGAGTGCTTTGCCAATAGAGAAGTGCCAGGCTACAAATGTCAAGCATTTCGAAAAACTTCAACAAGCCCACTTTTCTAATTTGGCTTTTTCTTAGTTACTTGCATTGGTTGCAATAGATTAGAAATGGTGCTGTGTACACTTTGTTAGCTCAGCACTGCGCAGTGACCTCTGCGGTTTTTCTCTGTTGTTTTTTTCCAGTTTATTCCAGTGGTGCCCCCTGCGTCTCCACCATCTGTTAAATCAACTAAAACTGCCTGTGACAGAAGAAAAGTTCACAAGACGTCCTGAAATGGAATTGTGATTGGAGTGAGGTGGCCACAATTATGTATGCTGGGATGTGCAGAGGGGGCTGTGCGAGCTTTGGCTTGGGACCCCCACAGGTTTATTATATCCAGTATCCTTGAAAACTGCAAGTTTGTCTTTGTCCCCGGCCATTTGATCAGGCAGTGTGTTTATTACAAAGGACAAAGACCCCTCCATTTGCTTCTTATTTACTTTTATAATACCTTCAGTTTTCTTTGTAACTGTATATTTTTGTGGAGCATTTTTAGCTGCTCTTTTAAGCAAAGGTGATATAGAAATATTATTACTGAACAAATGTTAAGGGACAGATCAGGAAAAATGTCAGTTTAAATAGAACAGAATTTTTATGGAATATTGCTGGATAATAGACTCTTTGACTCTGAGCAGTATCTAAAATAGCATTTTTCCTTTTTTGACGAATTTAGTGATTCACTTTTATTGTATTCAAAACCTTGGCTAACATTTTTTTTAAATACTAAGGTAAAAATCTGTAAATATATTTGTGTTCTCCTTCCCTAATAACTTTTAACACTTCCCCTTGTTGGCCATTTTCATTGTAGTTGTGTTCTAGTTAAATGCATTTCCCATTTATACATCTTTATGATTACTGAATTTTCTACTCATAATATATATACAGTACATATACAGTACATAAATATGGGTGTGTGTAATTTGTTTTTGAGAAACATTGTTCACAGATCTTTCACTTTTATTTTTAAATGTACCATTTATTCCTTCAATAAAAATATACGATAAGTGTATTGTATTTCCTTTTTTTAAAGTTATAAAAATGAACTGGCTCTGTGTCAATATGGGTGAATAAGATCACTGACATGAGACAAGGAGTCTGCACATAAACAGTGGTGTGTTATGTTAATTAAACTTGTAAGAATGAATATCACTGCCCGCTGTCCACATGGTGTTCATCATAAACTGTGAACTATTGCATGCTGTTTAAATTCTGCTCAGTTAGTGGAGAATATTTTATTTTTCAGCTGTTAAATTCAGTTCAGTTTTATTATATTAATAGGTAAGTTGGTTTCTCAGCGGGTTTTACAGAGACGCCTTGAAATAAAATTAAAAACACATCACTAAGAACAAACATATTACAAATATGAACTACAGCAACAAGCACTTACTGTAAAAAAAAAATAGATCAAATAGATTGATTCAAGTGATAACAGCGCATTTCCTTAATTTAAGTCTGTGGATATAAAGTTAAACTTTTTTGTAAGATTAATAGCCATTGGAATAAATGAGGATTTGAACTGGTGGTTTTATGCTTTTCTTTTCTTCAGCATCTGACCTGACTGCACAACTGAGAACGAATTAAAGAATTTAACAAGTGGACAGGGACAGTCGGCACAATGCCATGCAACACAGTGTTAATTCTTTTCTTTTTTTGAAAAAGGATCATGTATTTCTATAAAACTGGTTGGATACATTAGGTTTTGTAAACCTGATGCCTTAAGACAAATGGCAATTTTATTATAATAATTGATGTCTAAAGATATTTTTAAACAAACACAATTTGCACATAAGAGGGAAATTGCAACAATAGATCAAAACGGAAAGGAAACTTTATATGATGTATTACGTGAATGGGAAAATAAAAACACTACATACTTTATATAACACACACACACACATACATATATATATAATATATATATATAATATATATATATATATATATATAATATACTACTACAGAATACCAAGGCTTATGAGAGAATAGATATCTACATATACACACATATATACTGTGTATATATATATATATATATATATATATATATATATATATATACACATACATGCATATATATATACACATACATATACTTGTTTGTATGTCTCTATATGTGTGTGTATAGCTTTGGTCACTGAGTACAAGGGAAAAAAATGAAATGTAGTCTATAAGTTATTAGATAGTAAAACATTAACGTTTTAAGAAGTACAGGTACATTGAGCACTACTGGAGTGGTTTCGGGTAAACTACATTTTAAAGACTGTGTAAAGCCGCTTTTCCACTGCATAGTACGGCACGACACGGTTCAGTACAGCTCACCTTGGTTCGGCTCAGTTCAGCTCGGTTTATGCTTCGACTGCAGTTTAGTACCGCTTTAGAGTGGGGGGATTATTCACGTGTCGTTAGAGTTGCGCGCCTCTACTGCCGTGACACCATGGAACTTTTACAACAACACGAGACAACGACAACACTTTAGCTCGATGACGCGCAAGGTTAAGCATCTAAAAAAAGCACATCACTAGCTAACTTTTATCACTGTTGCAAAGCATAAAATGAACTTAACTGCCAGTGTAACATTAAAATGCTGATTCTGTATATTACAGATCTTCCACATTTTGCAAAAAGTAAGCAACAGACCATCTGTTTGGACATTTAACCGTGCTTCAGAGTGGTGGGATGTGATTGTTCCCGGTTTTACAAACCCTCAGTGGCTGGAGAACTTTCGAAACTTCCGCGTGTCTGTACCTTTAAAGAAAAGAATAGCCAGTGACGCAGTAATGACGATTTTCTCCGCCAATCAGTGACCAGCAGAGTTTACACGTCACATTTTGGTAACGGTTTGGCACGCTTGGAACCTCGGCTGAGGTGGTACTAAAAAAAGGACCAGGTACCAGGTACTGTTCCCAGTGGAAAGCCCCGCAAAAGTAAGCTGTACTGAACCGTGTCGTGCCGTACTATGCAGTGGAAAAGCGGCTTAACACAACAGGTAAGTAGTACTAACAGCAGCTAAAATGTATATGGGTCATCTCTCGGTAGTAGATCCCTTTTGAAAGGCTACATGACGGCTGTGGTATAGAAATTACATTTTCTATGTGAACGTTCAAATTTGTGCCTCTGGTAATGTGCCTTACCGGCAATTAAAGAAAATTAGTTTTGTGTCCTCTGCAGTGTTAAGAGAGAAAGGCTTTGGTTTGAGATAAAAGGAAAAAAGGTGTAAAGGAAGGAAAGTTGCCTTTTTCTTTTATATAGTACTAGCAAAATACCCGCGCTTCGCAGCGGAGAAGTAGTGTGTTAAAGACGCAATGAAAAAGAAAAGGAAACATTTTGAAAATAACGTAACCTGATTGTCAATGTAATTGTTTTGTCACTGTTGTGAGTGATGAGTGTTGTTGTCATATATATATATATATATATATATATATATATATATATATATATACACACACATATATACATACATATATATCTACATATATACATATACATATACACACACATATATACACACACACATATATAAACATATATATACATATACATACATATCTACATATATACACACACAGCTATTTATATCAGTGCAATACGCTGCTTGTTAAACGGATAACTCCGCTCTTACGTGCAAGTCTGTGGATATTATGAACTATCGTATTTGTTCAAGTTCTATTTAAATTTTAAATAGAAGGAATTTTTATTTAGTCGACAGAAATATCTTTGGTAGGAATGGTAAAACAGACAGGAATATTATTCCTGAATAAATCAACTCAAACCTTAAACAACTTATAATATTTTGCTCTCCATAAAAATATATCCTGTCTAAATTATACAAGTTAGAAATAAAGTAAACATTAAAAGAACAAACATTCAAATTTCTTTACTCTTATGTAATTTTATATAAAAAATAAACTTAGATTTTAAATATCCCAAAAGATTTTGCTCTCCATAAAAATATATCCTGTCAAAATTATACAAATTCAAATATGAACATGCTGCATAACAAAACCTGGAAATATAAATAAAATGTGTTCCTTTCAGCAATAACAAATCAAATCATTCAGTTGTCTTTGCTCATATGTCATTTTAGAGCTGGACGCCTGGCATCTTTTTTTGGCCACAGGTTCGTTTCTGTTTGGTGTGAGGTTCTGTGTTGTGGAGATTCTCAGGATGGATTGCAGGTGCTCATCAGTGAGGCGACTCCTGTGTGCTGTTTTGTTAGTCTTTATCACTGAGAAGAGCTTCTCACACAGATATGTGCTACCAAACATGCACAAGGTTCGAGCCGCATGTAGACGGACTTTTTGTTCTTCAAAGTCACCAAAGCGCCGTGCAAACTCAGTGCGCTCAGTTTATCAGCAAAGTGCGATTTGGGAACACCGTAGTGACGACTTGGTTTAACATTACTTGGCAACAGGGAAAGTGGGGCAAGGTGCACTGGTGCATTTGTGTCTCCCATAAAAGCAGCTTCACTTGAAATCACTTTGTGATTGTGCACGGGTTAAAACGTCCGCTGAAGTGTCAGATTCTTATTTAATTCTTCTGCTTTCTGTATCTTCTGCATTGCATTCAGGTTACCCTGATGTTTTGTCTCATAGTGCCGTCTTAGATTAAATTCTGTAATTACAGCCACATTAGCTCCACAAATGAGACACACGGGTTCAGTAAACATATACTCAGCCTCCCATCGGTTTTTAAAGGCTCTATTTTCAGAATCAACTTTTCTCTCCAGCATCGTGTGAGCTAGCCGCAATAACTTGCAGCATCATAAGCTAGACTTGATTAACGCGTAAGTGTTGGCAAGGCAGCTGAAGCGCTGCATTATGGGATCTGTAGTTTATTGTGTTACCAGCGCTTCATATACCTGGGCCATTAATAACAATAATACAGTATATAAAATGATCTCGCGCGGATATAATTACGCCGGGCGGATGTGGCCCGTGGCCCTTGAGTTTGACACATATGGACTAAATAGAACTTGAAAAGATATATTTTTCAAATGTGATCGCGCAATTCAGATAGAGTTGACGCACTACAGCCTGCATGCCTCAATAAGTCATCCTCCCTCGCTCTTACTTTTTTACCGTTCATCTAATGAATACACTGAGTATGGCTTTACCAAAACAATCATTGATGGCGAATAAAGTATCCATTATTCGAGTATGTAGATCGGGTTATATATATATATACATATATCCGCGTATCGCAGCGGAGAAGTAGTGTGTTAAAAAAGCTAGAAAAAGAAAAGGGAACATTTTAAAAATAGCGTAACATGACTGTCAATATACAGTATTTGTTTTGTGAGTGTTACTGAGTGTTGCTGTCATCAAGGATTTGATTATCATTATTTCTTTCAATCAGGTTCGTATTTGTAGGATGTGTTGTGTTCAAGTTACATTCCGTGTTTGTCAATCGTTGTAAAGATGACAGGTTTCATTCATCGATTCGTTTCTTACTGCATCAATAAACAGCTCGTCTTCTTCTTTATCTGAGACCTGACACACTGCATGCACGGGTTTTTTACACTGTCTTCCTTTAGCGGGACATTGACTTTTTCCACCGTGTGCTTTGTTTCCGCAGTAGCTGGATTTATGAATATGCTTATCAGATGCTTCATATTTTTGCTGCCTTTTCAATTGTGTAATTGGTTTTGTTCAGCTCTTTGGAACTGTTGCCTTTTATCTGTGCACTGCGTCAGTTCCGTGAGCCACTCGGTGTACATGCATCGAAGGTTCCCAGCTGTGCTGGTGCCATCTCGTGCTATGTCCATGGCTGTATTTAATGTTACCTTAGTCCTGGCACTTAAAACTTTCTCTCGCAGTTTCGCTGAGTTTGTGTCAAACACCACCCTGACCATCTCATCTTCCTCTCCATAAGCACAGTCCTTCACCCGTGAATATTTACCCGTGGCAGTTTGCTATTGGATTGCCGCTGACGGACGGCCTTATATGGGCAGGCACTAAATTACAAGCGCCAGCGCAGCCTGTCTATGAACTTAATTTAAAGTGTAGGTTTACATCGTGCTTTGTTTCCAGTAGCAGAACTCGCTTCTTATTGTTTCGCTGCCTTCTCAATTATATAATGCATGTTTTCTTCAGCGCTTTTGGAGGTCTTCCTGGTTTTCTATGTACTGCGTGATTACGTGGGAGGCGTGATGATGTCACACGAAACTCCGCCCCACGGCGTTCAAGCTCATCTCCATTACAGTAAATGGAAAAACAGCTTCCAGTTATGACCATTACGCGTAGAATTTCGATATAAAACCTGCCCAACTTTTGTAAGGAAGCTGTAAGGAATGAACCTGCCAAATTTCAGCCTTCCACCCACATGGGAAGTTGGAGAATTAGTGATGAGTGAGTGAGTGAGTGAGTGAGTGAGGGCTTTGCCTTTTATTAGTATATATATATATATATATATATATATATATATATATATATTAGTACCTGCCAAATAGAAAGAGTACACAGCATGTAGTTCGCCCTAATTGCGGCTCATCAGGTGTGTACACCTAAGCTTTCTCTTACGGCGATTAAACATTGGACATCAACGTTACGCCACAAAGGCTGCTTCGTTTATTTTGCAGGAAGAATATTTTCATTATGGTCAACTAATGGGGAACTAAAATGAATAAACCGTAATGTCAAATTGTGCTGCATGCACAGTTCAGATCGGATCGTGCCGTAAAGTGATTTTTTTTGTTTTTTTTCATTAAGCGCATGCGGTGTGTGTCACTACCTGGGTCCCGTTCCTCGATCTGCATGCGCGTGCGTATTGAAATGCTACGTCATCACACACTTTACGGTGCTGCCCAATCTGTTTAACGCATGCGTGAACACTTTATGGCATGTTAGGCTTTCAATACGCCTGCGCGCAGATCGGGTAGGCACGCAGATCGGGTAGTGACAGGCACCGCAGATCGGGTAGCGACACACGCCATTATTACCAGTATGAGTACGCATGCGTGAGCAGCGGCGAGGCATATATAATACAGAAATTGCGCAGCGCATTTTAGACAAACAATGCGATCACAGACATATATAGACATTCACTGTGTTTCTCAGTCGACACGATACGTCAGCGCGTCAACCTTATTGCGAGTGGAAAAAGTGCCATTTAAATTAATGCAGGTAGACGTGGAAACCGGGTTTTCTGATAAAAAAACAACGTTTAAAACAGTATCGTTTACATACGACAGATTTTGACGAATCGTTTAAATGCAATTATTTATATCCATTTATACATTAATAATGGCAATTATTAAATAATAATTATTATTATTATTATTAAATAATTCCTCCCATATAAGTAACATATTTCTCGGACTGCCTTCTTCCATTTCCGAAACATTTCTAGACGCTCTGTTCTTACGCAACACAGTACTGAAGTATTGGTTAATGTCCGAGTCACCTCACGTATAGATTACTGTAATGCTATTCTATCTGGCATCCCACAAAAACTTATCCATCGCTTACAACTTCTTCAAAATTCTGCTGCCAGGATAATAACCTGCTGTTCTAAATCCACTGAACATATTACACCTATTCTCTCTCAACTTCACAGTTCACTACTGAATACAATACAAAATACCGCTCTTAACATTTAAGGCTCTCCACAGTCTTGCTCCCCAACCCCCCACCTCACTGATCTCCTACAGACTTACACTCCCTCTCCTTCACTCAGGTCCTGTAATTTCAGAGTATTCAGTCTGGCAATATGGTGCAGCCTTAGTTTATGGAAGACAGACACAACTAAAGACATGAACATAAAATGATGGTTGTCAGCTTCAAACTGTGTTTCCTCAATGTGTTCCTTGAGAAAAAACCTGATCAAGTTTGAGAAATATTAACAGCTAACAGCAATCTACATAGTTAGTGACTAAATACGTTTAGCCAAAACGTTGTTTGGAAGCTCACTTGTGCACATAAACGCATAGCTTTGCTAGCTTAGCCAGGCGTAGCTAAAGTAAAGATTATAAAACGGGATTTTCTAATGGCCAAATATAACCAAAACAATTATTCATCCTTACCTATGAAATGTAATCCCCCGGGATCTGGTTTGGAGCGTACAGCGGTTTGTAAAATCCCAAGCAGAACATGTGCGAGGCATCTTATCCATTACTTCACTCCACATCAGTGCCACTCGCAATATGGCGGCGACATTGACGTACGAATCTGCTGGTCATGAGGCGTCTAGCTATTCTCCATCCATCCATCCATCCTCTTCCACTTATCCGAGGTCGGGTCGCGGAGGCAGCAGCTTAAGCAGAGGCCCAGACTTCCCTCTCCCGGCCACTTCTTCCAGCTCTTCGGGAGAATCCCAAAGGCGTTCCCAGGCCAGCCGGAGACATAGTCCCTCCAGCGTGTCCTGGGTCTTCCCGGGCCTCCTCCCGGTTGGGCGTGCCGGAACACCTCACCAGGGAGGCGTCCAGGAGGCATCCTGATCAGATGCCGAGCCACCTCATCTGACTCCTCTAGATGCGGAGGAGCAGCGGCTCTACTCTGAGCCCCTCCCGGATGAGTGAGCTTCTCACCCTATCTTTAAGGGAAAGCCCAGACACCCTGCGGAGGAAACTCATTTCAACTGCTTGTATTCGCGATCTCGTTCTTTCGGTCACTACCCATAGCTCATGACCATAGGTGAGGGTAGGAGCGTAGATCGACTGGTAAATTGAGAGCTTTGCCTTACGGCTCAGCTCCTTTTCACCACGACAGACCGATGCAGAGCCCGCATCACTGCGGATGCGCACCGATCCGCCTGTCGATCTCACGCTCCATTCTTCCCTCACTCGTGAACAAGACCCGAGATACTTGAACTCCTCCACTTGGGGCAGGATCTTTCCCCCAACCCTGAGAGGGCACTCCACCCTTTTCCGGCTGAGGACCATGCTCTCGGATTTGGAGGTGCTGATTCTCATCCCAGCCGCTTCACACTCAGCTGCGAACCGATCCAGAGAGCTGAAGATCACGGCCTGATGAAGCAAACAGGACAACATCATCTGCAAAAGCAGTGACCCAATCCTGAGTCCACCAAACCGGACCCCTTCAACACCCTGGCTGCGCCTAGAAATTCTGTCCATAAAGTTATGAACAGAATGGTGACAAAGGGCAGCCCTGGCGAGTCCAACTCTCACTGGAAGCGGGCTCGACTTACTGCGGCAATGCGGACCAAGCTCTGACACGGTTGTACAGAGACCGAACAGCTCTTATCAGGGGTCCGGTACCCCATACTCCCGAGCACCCCCACAGGATTCCCGAGGGACACGGTCGAATGCCTTTTCCAAGTCCACAAAACACATGTAGACCGGTCGGGCAAACTCCCATGCACCCTCAGGACTCTGCTAAGGGTGAAGAGCTGGTCCACTGTTCGCGACCAGGGCGAAAACCACACTGTTCCTCCTGAATCCGAGGTTGACTATCCGACGGACCCTCCTCTCCAGAACCCCGAATAGACTTTTCCAGGGAGGCTGAGGAGTGTGATCCCTCTATAGTTGGAACACACCCTCCGGTCCCCTTTTAAAGAGGGGACCACCACCCCGTCTGCCAATCCAGAGGCACTGTCCCGATGTCCATGCGATGTTGCAGAGGCGTGTCAACCAAGACAGTCCTACAACATCCAGAGCCTTAAGGAACTCGGTATCTCATCCACCCGGGGCCCTGCCACCAAGGAGTTTTTGACCACCTCGGTGACTTCAGTCCCAGAGATGGGAGAGCCCACCTCAGAGTCCCCAGGCTCTGCTTCCTCATGGAAGGCATGTTAGTGGGATTGAGGAGGTCTTGAAGTACTCCTCCCACCGACCCTAGCGTCAGTGAGGTCAGCAGGCACCATCCCCACCATATCACGGTGTTGACACTGCACTGCTTCCCCTCCTGAGGCGCGGACGGTGGACCAGAATCTCCTCGAAGCCGTCGAAAGTGTTCTCCATGGCCTCTCCAAACTCCTCCCATGCCCGAGTTTTGCCTCAGCAACAACGAAGCAGCGTTCGCTTGGCCTGCGGTACCTATCAGCTGCCTCCAGAGACCCACAGGACAAAAAGTCCTATAGGACTCCTTCTTCAGCTTGCGGCATCCCTCACCCGGTGTCCACCAGCGGGTTGGGGATTGCCGCCACGACAGGCACCGACCACCTTGCGGCCACAGCTCCGGTCAGCCGCCTCAACAATAGAGGCGGAACATGGCCCATTGGACTCAATGTCCCCACCTCCCTCGGGGCGTGGTTGAAGTTCTGCGGAGGTGGGAGTTGAAGCTACTTCTGACAGGGGACTCTGCCAGCCGTTCCCAGCAGACCCTCACAACACGTTTGGGCCTACCAGGTCTGACCGGCATCTTCCCCACCATCGAAGCCAACTCACCACCAGGTGGTGATCAGTTGACAGCTCCGCCCCTCTCTTCACCCGAGTGTCCAAGACATATGGCGCAAGTCCGGCGACACGACCACAAAGTCGATCATCGACCTGAGGCCTAGGGTGTCCTGGTGCCAAGTGCACATATGAACACCCTTATGCTTGAACATGGTGTTCGTTATGGACAATCCATGTGAGCACAGAAGTCCAATAACAAAACACCGCTCGGGTTCAGATCGGGGCCATTCCTCCCAATCACGCCCTTCCAGGTCTCACTGTCATTGCCCCGTGAGCATTGAAGTCTCCCAGCAAAACAGAAGGTATGCCCTCTAGCACCCCTCCAGAGACTCCAAAAGGGTGGATACTCCAAACTGCTGTTGGCATACGCACAAACAACAGTCAGGACCCTTCCCCACCCGGCGGAGGGAGGCCACCCTCTCGTCCACGGGGTAAACCCCAATGCACAGGCTCCAGTGGGGGCAATAAGTATGCCCACACCTGCTCGGCCTCTCACGGGGCAACTCCAGAGTGGTAGAGAGTCCAGCCCCTCTCAAGGAGATTGGTTCCAGAGTCCAAGCTGTGCGTCGAGGTGAGTCCGACTATATCTAGCGGAACCTCTCACCTCGCACTAGCTCAGGCTCCTTCCCTTCAGAGGTGACATTCCGTCCCAAGAGCCAGTTTCTGTAGCCGAGGATCAGACCGCCAAGGTCCCCGCCTTCGGCCACCACCCAACTCACACTGCACCCAACCTCCTTGGCCCCTCCCATAGGTGGTGAGCCCATGGGGAGGAGGACCCACGTTACCTCTTGGGCTGTGCCGGCCGAGCCCATGGGTGCAGGCCCGGCCACCAGGCGCTCGCCATCGAGCCCCACCTCCAGGCCTGGCTCCAGAGGGGGCCCGGTGACCAGCGTCGGGCAAGGGAAAGCGTCGTCCAAGTTTTATTCTTCATCAGAGGTTTATTGAACCGCTCTTTGTCTCATCCCTCACCTAGGACCAGTTTGCCTTGGGTGGCCCTACCAGGGGCATAAAGCCCCGGACAACATAGCTCCTAGGATCATTGGGACACGCAAACCCCTCCACCACGATAAGGTGACGGTTCAAGGAGGAGGTCTAGCTATTCTATGTCTATGAATGCGACCGGGAGGAAAAAACGTTCTATAAGTGAACATATCCGTCGAGAAAGTAGGGAAATCAAAGCGAGAGACTGAGGCTCTTCTGTTAGCCTAGACAAAACCAAAATTACTGTCTTCCAGAAGAAAAGACAAGAAACTGTCCCGAAAATACCATCTCATTCCCACTGGGAAATGATCCACATGCACCTATCTGTGGATGACAATCAATACTACAGGGAGTCTATTGCAATAAAAGCGAGTAGAGTTCTCTGTGCTAACAAGAAGTTATATTAGCATTGAAGATCCCACTGCTGATTTATGATAGTGTAATCTTTCCAGTTATACTGTATGACAGTGAAGAGTGGCAGTGGGTCCCAATAACATACCCAGGTTGCAACAGGTGGGAAAGCAGGCCCCAGTGGAGACCCACCACTTGGAATCTCCACAGGAGTGCCAACCACCAACAATAGCTGCGAGGATGAGCTCGGTCATACTTAACAATAGAAAAGAGAGCCCTAGAATACTGGGGCCACCTGTACAACAACAGCCCAGACTCCAACTGCTTTTAGCCACTCCAGAGCCGAGAGTCAAACAAGAAACCGTGTGCCATCATCCCCTAGCAGAGTCTCTCACAGCACCGAACTAACACTGAACACAATGCAGGCATCAGCACAAGAAGAGCAGTGGACAAAATCAAAGGACGCTATGTCACCCATTGGCAACAAAATGTACAGCAGCTAAACAAACTGGAATGCTACCTACAGTGGGACTACACTTCAGAAACGTACCTGGTCACAACAACATACCCCAAGGACAGGTAGACACTAAGCCAGTACACTTAGTTGCCACAGTCTTGCAATTGGAAGAGGCCATCACCATTAAACATGGAGGACCAGATAAGAGATGAATAGCACCTCCTATGGCAGTAGCCCAAATACAACACTCTGAAGGACACAGCTTCACCAAACTATCAAACACCATCCTAGAGTCCCCAGTAGTGGAAAAATAAAACCAAGCTGATCATTGTGCTGGGTGAGGATGCCCGGACAGCAGGAGAGCAGTTAGGGTAACTTTTGCCTACCAGAGATGAACATAAAAAACAAAAGCAAGTCCAAAATAACATGGGTATGTGTGGGATGGTGTGTTCATGGTTTCAAGTATACATGTGTGTATAATTGTACAGGGATGTTAATGTATTTATGAATAATTATTATACTGATATATTTCCTACATTTCTATAAATGTAATTATTGCAATATTTTTCTCCTCTGCCTATATCTTCATGTGTTTTCTTCTTTATCTTTATATTCTAATTTTTGTTAGCACTGCTGTTTCTGCTTTGGCAAAATATATCAATTCTTGCCATGCCAGTAAAGAGACACCTTGAATTTTAAATGACGAGACAGACAATCAGACAGACTGACAGATATTTAACATAACAGATAACCTGCGCACCTGACTGGGAACTACCCTGTTTACACCCGTAAGCTGAAATAACGGGTGGAGCCTGAAAATGAGAGTGACATACGTAAAAAGGGAGCCACCTGGACTAATGGAGACTTGGACCGTGTGGGACAGTAGGAGCGGAGCGAGTGCAGAAGATGAGCATTTTGGGGACAGGCGCTCCACGTTTGAAGGCGTCCCCCGAGGTCCTAACAATAAGACGTCAGATGATGTCTCAAATTCCAAATAAACGGTCTTGTGTAGAAGCTTAGTCGTTAACAGTGTTTCGAGGAAGGCGTTCCTCTATTCCGTGGACACTGCATTAAAAACTTAGCATTGCTATTTGGGATTTTACAACCTTTACTGTAAAAACGTCCAGTGTCGGTGCTAACAGCCTTCCGTGACTGCTGTTATGGCTTTACTTTTTAGTGATTAAGTTGACGTTTGTTTTGCCTGTTTTCAAGTTTCCTATTCGTTACAATGTCTCTGTGTCCTTAAAAATCGTAGTGCTTACAGTTTTTGTTTATTTTTTAATGGGAACCAGTTAGTGATGAGCGAGCAACAAAGTGTTCGGGTGTTCGGTCTGAACACATCGCGATGCTCGTGTGCTCTACCGAGCACCCGAGTATAATGTAAGTCATAGGGAGACAACCGGGCACCCCCTGCTCTGAAGAGGGGAGGGTGCCTGGCCCATTGGAAAAGGTCAGAAAGTGACAGAAACACCACCCAAATGGACCGGGAACAACATGGGGACGATGTCTGGATGCATCTTGGACTCCCAAGTCGCTGCTGGGAACCAGTTTGTCCGAGTTGTACGCCACTTTTACAGACTGAAAAAACACGCCCAAAACCCCCCAAAAAATAAATTTTACAGGAAAAATCACGCTCTAAAACATTATATGCCAGTGCCTGCAGGTGAGCTCGCTGACGCTCTAAAACATAAGACCGTGCCTGCATATATAGCACCCGATGACGTGTTCCGGCCAGCCAATCACTGTAATGCCAGCATCTGACATGGCTACTGGCATTACAGTAAGGGCAGTACTTACCTGCCCCTTGACTGGCTGTCTACAACCCGCGAAACGTGGTCGCTCATCACTAAAAATAGTCTTTAATGAAATGTCAATTTTTTCGTGGATATTCATAATGGATGATGGCAGATTTGTAAAATACAAGTGCGTTCATGGTTTTAAAAGGACTCAATATCACATTAATCTGCTAGTATCCTGCTATAGGTACCTTAGTATACGTTAAAGATTTCTGTTTTGTCCACATGTTAAGAACTTTTTCAGAGCCAACTTAATATTCAAAGAGACGGCAGTAGCGCTGCTGCCTCGCAGTAAGGAGACCCGGTTTCGCTTCCTGGGTCCTCCCTGCGTGGAGTTTGCAGTTCTCCCCGTGTCTGCGTGGGTTTACTCCGGTGTCCTCACACAGTCCTAAGACATGCCGGTTAGGTGCATTGGCGATTCTGAATTGTCCCTGGTGTGTGTCCCGCGGTGGGCTGGCTCCCTGCCCGGGATTTGTTCCTGCCCTGCGCCCTGTGTTGGCTTGGATTGGCTCCAACAGACCGTGACCATGTGTTAGGATATAGCGAGTTGGATAATGGATGGATGGATATTCAAAGAACCCTTCACAGAATTAAATGATTCTTTGTTATAAGCAATGGCGCTACGGGAATCATTAACGAACTAGTATTTTAAGAGTGTTCCTTATAGACTCGTCCTGTAATTATGAATGTATAATTAAGACTTTAGCAATGTGCGCGCATTATCACTCCTTGTGTTTTGGTGCACCATGGATTTAGATTACTACTGATGTATATATTCAGTATATATGTGATTTTTAATTAAATAAGTAAATAGTTTGCAATGATCGAGAAGAGGCAGAAGCTAATAATTTATATTGATTTTCTGTTGGACATTCATTGGTTTTATTAAATTAATCCACATCTTATAACGTAAGGACCACCCTTCCATTTCTGCGTCAAAAAAAATAAATTCATTTTTCTATAATCCACTTTTATCTACAAGTCCAGTCTGCTCAACTCACTTACCAGAGAATCCATGCATTGTATTAGCGTACTTGTTACGACATACGGTCATCTACATTGGGGTGTTAATCAATTGAATCAGTAGCATATGGCACAAGATGGGCACCTGGACTGGACACCAGTTTATCGAGTTACAGACGCATTTATACATTCTGCTTAAATAAATCACCGCCTGCTTGATGGCTGACATACGAAGGATTCTTTTCTCACAAGTAAATGCTCATTCTAAGCCCCAACATGTAATGTCTTGAGCACATCAACACCAGGCTTATCACAAACTATACTACTTCTTTGTGAATGCACAATGCCAGTCAATTTAAATGTAATAGCTACTTTGGTTCGAGGAAATCTGAGTTATGGACTTTCAAGTGATGGTGGCTTTAAAATCTCATAACAAAATTCTGCAACGAGCCTCATTTAAATTGTATAGCAAAGAGCGAAGAGGAGTTAAAATTCGGAGAAATGTCACTTTCACAGATTTGATTTAGGGTTATCAGCATCTCAAGTATCGGAATTGCATATTCATGAGAACACTGCCCAAGGAGGAGGGTGGTGGAGTGCGGCGATACATCGCTCGCTATATAAAAGTCAGCTGGACCGGACACCGGGACACCGCGATCACGATGGCTTGGCTTCTTGTGGCTCCACTGGTGCTCGCGATCGTTCTGACGCTGTACCTGAGAATGCGCTCTGCGCGCAGACTGGAGGGGAACAGACTGCCGAAGTGCGTCCCCGCTTTGCCCATCATCGGAAGTCTGCTGAGCTTGCGAGGGACAAAGCAGCCCACATTCTCTTCCATAACATGCAGCAGAAATACGGAGAACTGTTCGCGTTAATGATGGGTCCGCACTATACGGTGATCGTGAACAATCATAAGCATGCCAGGGAGGTGCTCCACAAAAAAGGCAAGATCTTCAGCGGGAGACCCGCGACGGTAAGAATGACACATTATGATCTGCAACGCTCTTCATTTGTGAAAGGTTATGGGGTAAAACTGAAATATAAGAAATTTTAACAGACGCATTCATGACGCCTGTAAATTTTTTCGCGCAACAGTGAAAAAATATCAGGATGAAATTTGTAGTACTTTATGCGATTTAAGTAATAGTAGTAATAATAATAATAATAATAATAATAATAATAATAATAATAATAATAATATATTTTATTAATATAGCGCTTTTCTCATGCTCAAGGCGCTTCGCAGAATCTCATAAAAAACCAGCAGGTATATGTATTCTTCTTTTTTCTCTGAATTCATTGTCGTAATCTTCTCTATTTATTTATTTGGTTTGTACAATGCTATATACTGTATACCCTGCCGTTCTTTCTTATATTCTGTGAAGCGCCTTGAGCATGGGAAAGGCGCTATATAAATAAAATGTATTATTATTATTAACATTGGATAAAGATGTTTCCATTGGTTCCAGCAGACCCCCGTGACCCTGTGTTAGGATATAGCGGTCTGGATAATGGATGAATAGATGAATGGATGGATGTTTCCTGAATAGAACACTAAAACTGATAGATACATTATATTCAAAAGCATTAAGTAGAATAATCGACAGTAAACCAGAGTAAAATACTAAATTCAATACTAAAAGAAAAGTTTAGCAGATAACATTATTATTATTATAACACACACAAAAAATATCCTGAACATTTGGACAGAGAGGACGAGGATGCAGAATGTCTTTTTTTTTTAAACGCCTTTTAAGTTTTTTTTTTTTGTTTGTTTTTTTTTAACAATGAATGGAGTCAGTTGATCTAGTTATTTTTGGGTGGTCATTACAAAGTCTTAGCACTATACAGCTAAAGGACATGTCACGCATAGAGTGCAAGTTGGTATGGGGCGCAATAAGATTTGCCAGAATCAGAGGATCTTAGTGGGTGAACAGGAGCAAAGTGATGGAGAAGGTTAATGATGTCCGGTGCAAAGCCATTACAAGGGTTGTAGGTTAATAACAGAATTTTATATTCGATCCTGTAAGACACAGTGAGTCAGTGAACACGACGCAGGATGGGGTGTGATATGTTTGCTGTTGCTGGCTCCTGTTAGGACTCTTGCAGCAGAATTTTGAAGTAACTGGAGCTGTGATTTAAAGTTAGAAGTGGCTCCTGCCAGGAGAGTTACAATAATCGATGTGGGATGTGATAAAAGCATGGACAAGTTTCTCAGCGTTAGAAAAACAGAGGAAATAGTGATATGTAGTAGAAAAGTTTCTTAATGTGGTTTATGTGGACGGAATAAGCAAGAGAGGAATAAAAAATGACACCAAGATTCCTTGCATTAGAAGAAGGTCTGATGAGATCACCGTCAAGTGTGATTGAAAACGAGTTAATTTTCTTAATTGCGCTTTAGTGCCAATTTGCAGTTGAGTTTTGTTGCATTTTAATTTTAAAGAGTTCGGCTCCATCCAGGTTTCAATTTCACTGAGGCAAGTTGTGAGCTGGGGCGGCACGGTGGCGTAGTGGGTACTCCGGTTTCCTCCCAGTGTCCAAAGACGTGCAGGTTAAGTACATTGGCGATCCTAAATTGTCCCGCGTGTGTGTGTTTGTACGTACGTGCGTGTACTGTGGTGGGCTGGCGCCCTTCCCGGGGTTTGTTTCCTGCCTTGCGCCCTGTGTTAGCTGGGATTCGTTCCCCGGAAATATGTTAAAGTTATCTGTTTTTTATCTCCATTTTATGGAGCCTTTCTTTTTTTCCAGCTACACAGTCGCAGGCAGGCTACACACACTGGCTGAAGTCGGTGGCATGGCAGAGTTAAGCACAGCTACACCTCGTGGAGTTCCTGCCACGCTTTCTCTCACCCTCGTTATCACTGCATGACCACATCTCTGTCCGCACATCACATAAGTAACAGTAGAGTTTATACATTTTTGTTGTCCCGGCGCCGGAAACTGGCGACTTCTATATGCTGATCGGACCCGCAGGTAAGAATTTCACTGTACGCTTCGCACTTGACAACATTACAAACTACGACTACTGTATAGAACTAGGCTACTGCTACACACCAGAAGACGACTGTCCTGCATGAGGCATGTTGGTCAGGAATCGAGCAGGTGACGTTGTGTTGAGAAGTAGCAGCGTCCATTGTCCATTGAATCTTAACATCCATTTTCTAACCCGCTGAATCCGAATACAGGGTCACGGGGTCTGCCGGAGCCAATCCCAGCCAACACAGGGCACAAGGCAGGAACCAATCCTGGGCAAGGTGCGAACCCACCGTAGGACACACACAAACACACACTAGGGCTAATTTAGGAGCGCCCGGAGGAAACCCACGCAGACACGGGGAGAACATGCAAACTCCACGCAGGGTGCGAACCCGGATCTCCTAACTGCGAGGCAGCAGCGCTAGCACTGCGCCACCGTGCCGCCCCTGAATCTTAACATCACCTAGAAAATCATGTCACAGTTTTATCCGTGACGTTTTGAAGTGACCAATCAACAGTGCCAGTCGACCATTTATAGCTTTGTTTCGCCGTTAAAAACTGACATAGAATACTGTAACCTTATAGATGTGGAGTGTTAAACTGGAAGTCGGAATAGATTACGATATTTTATCCATGCTGACCTGTATGAGAAATAGTCTTTAAAGTTTTCAACTAGATAAAATCGTATGCTATATATACTTCATAAAATAGTGAATATGCTGTTTTACATTCAAGTTAAAAAGTCATCTTCTGGAGTATTCGTAGCTCTTTATATAAAAATGTGTATAAAAATACAAATTGTAGAAAGTGAAAAGTTTCTTTTCTTGATTTATTTATTTATTTATTTATTTTAATTAATTTTATTGCAATCCCTACAAAGCAATCAAGTTTTTACAAAAAGAAAAATTGAGTTAAGAACAGATCGATCCCCACCCCTGAGAGAGAGAGCAAGCCAAAAGCGTAAAATTTAAGGCTTGTAAACATACCAAAATTAATAAATTCTCTGTGCTTCATGTCCTTATTTTAAAATGTTACTGATTAGATCCTGCCATGTTTTGAAAAAAGTCTATACGGACCCTCTGAGTATTTTCCAATTTCAAATAATATTACACATCGGTTTCCCACTGACTTAAAAGAGGAGAGTTTGGGTTCTTCCAGTTTATCAGAATACGTCTGCGTGCCAACAGTGTAGTCAAAGCAATCACAATTTGTTTGTCTTTCTCCACTTTAAGCCCTCTGGAAGGACATCAAACACAGCTGTTAATGGGTTAGGAGGGATTGTGAGTCCAAGACTGTCTGAAAGGTAATTAAAAATTTTGTCTAGAATAATGTTAATTTGGAGCAGGCCCAGAACATGTGACCTTGTGAGGCTGGGACTTGATTGCAGCGTTCGCAGGTTGGATCATGCCCTGGAAACATTTTGGAGAGTTTTAGGCGAGACAGATGTGCTCGATATATAATTTTGAGTTGTATAATTGTATGCTTTGCGCATATGGAGCTCGAGTGAATTCTCTGCATTGCTACTTTCCACTCCTTTTCTGATATATTAATTGAGAGATCTTTTTCCCAGTGTCCTCTTGGATCTTTGAAGGGAGGGATTGTAAAATGATTTTATATATTGTAGAGATGGTGTCTCAGTCCTTGAGATTGAATGATATTTTTTCCAGCATGGATGAGGGTACAAGATGAGGAAAATCTGGAAGGTTCTGTTTAACAAAGTTCCTGATTTGAAGATAGTGAAAGAAATGTGTAGCTGGAATGTTAAATTTGGAATGTAATTGTTCATAGGATGCAAAGACGTTGTCTATATAAAGATCTCTAAGCAAGTTAATTCCAAATTTTTTCCAGATATTAAAAACTGCACATGTTTGTGAGGTTGAAAGAGGTGGTTCACTTGCAGGGGTGCCACAGACAGAAGCTTCTCCGTCTTAAAATGCTTTCTACATTGGTTCCAGATTCTAAGTGAGTGGAGCACAATTGGGTTATTAGTGTATTGCCGATAACGTGTGTTTATTGGAGCGCAGAGCAGGGAATACAAAGAAGTACTGCAGGATTTTACTTCTATTGTGGTCCAAGCCTGTGTATGTTCTTCTATTTGTGTCCAGGTTCTTATCTTCTGTATATTTGCTGCCCAGTAATAAAACTGGAAATTAGGTAGAGCCATGCCACCTTCTGCGTTTTGTCTTTGTAGGGTCGCTCTTTTGATGCGTGGATGTTTTGAATTCCAAATAAATGAGGTTATTGTTGAATCTAATTGCCTAAAAATGATTTATTAATGTATATTGGAATGTTTTGAAATAAAAAAGGAGCTTAGGAAGAATCTTTTCTTGATTTAATCTTTGCCAATTTAAAAAGTTTTTCTTTCCTAGGAAATTCTTTCTGGTATATATCCATCCATCCATTATCTAGCCCGCTATATCCTTACTACAGGGTCACGGGGTCTGCTGGAGCTAATCCCAGCCAACACAGGGCACAGGGCAGGAAACAAACTCCGGCAGGGCGCCAGCCACCGCAGGGTGCACACACACACACACCAAGCACACACTAGGGACAATTTAGGATCGCCAATGCACCTAACCGGCATGTCTTTGGAATGTGGGTGTACCGAAGGAAACCCACACAGACACGGGAGAACATGCAAATATATATATATATATATATATATATATATATATATATATATATATATATATATATGTAACGACTCGGCAGCAAGCTGGCGGAGTGACGCATATGGGTAATTTATGTAAATAGTTTGTGGGAATTTATGGGTAATTTATGTAAAGCTTATTGTTGTGTCGAAATTAACTTAGTAACCTAATTGTCTTTCTTGTTGTAAGTGTTGTATGTGTTTGTGCTCAATCAGTGGAGTGGGTTGGGTTATCGCCGTCCGGGGTTGTTGTTATTGTAAATAGTCACCATCAATGAGAAAGATGGCTCTGTAAATGACCTTGACAATGGCTATACAATGAGTTTAAGCTTTGTTTTACTGGCTATCTGTTAATAAAAAGATACAACAGGACAGAGCTGTATCATTGCTAAGATTCTATCTAAGCAATTATTGCGAGACACTCGGAGTCGTGCGGTGTATGGGACACGAGTGCTCGTTATCTAAAGAGCTGCGTGCATAACGCTGGCAATCCGCTAGCTGACAGCTTGGGAGAGGTGCACGCAGAGTTCGCTCTAAAATCTTTAAAGACTCCACCACGGTCGCTACAATATATATATATATATATATATATATATATATATATATATATATATATATATATATATATATATATATATATATATATCTTACTATATAAAAGCGGTCGGGATTGTCCTTCCGTCCGTGAGTGCTACGCAGCGCGGAGTTTCACACATGCCCCGTCCATTTTGCAATGCACGATGGGATTTGTAGTTTCGTTTTTCCAGGTAAAAGATGATTTTCTACTCCAGACTGTGCGATATCTTCTTCTTCTTCTATATTACTATATAAAGCGGTCGGGATCGTCCTTCCGTCCGTGAGTGGAAAGCGTAGCGTATTCCGCTTATCACAGACTTACTACTTGCAGCTTGCGGTACGAAGCGACATGATGTGAGCAGAGTTCTGGTGCTCCCATCGTTCCCTTTGCTTTTGTGCGCGATGTGCTGGAAAAATAAACAAAATTATGCCTCTGGAAATAATTAATGTTGATGGAGTACAAATGTCTCACCGCGTAGTAAATATCAGGGGGGTTCAAAGGGCGACCTCAATATAGAAAAAAGTTTAAATTTCATCACAAAAATAACAGAAACTACGAGTATTAAAGTAATACCGCTCAAATGCAATATAACCAAATTAATGAGTTTGTATAAAATATCAAATTGATTTACATATTGAATTGCCTTAAGAAGTGGTCAACTTAAAAGTCGGGTCAGCCTAGTATAAACTAAGTGGTGTGTGTGCTGTTTACTAGTACACATATAGTTGTTATGCGCTAAGTATATAAACATTTCCCTTTGCAATATTTCCAAATATATATTTTTATTCAAATTAATTAAATGTCAGTATCAACTAGAATATACTACTTCCCAAATTTTATAAATACATACAAACACAAGGCCGTGCACTATTATTTATTCATTCTTATTGTGCTTTAATTTTTATTGTACCCCTCATGATTATCTGTGTAGCCGTCTGAGACCATGGTAAAGGTGCTGTATAAGTTAGTGAAATGTATTATTCTTTGTTATAATTATGATTCAGTAGAATGGGCAGGCAGTGTGATTTTAATTATGCTCGTTGTCCATGTGTTCCTTGACAAATCAATTATTCATTAAACAGTTTTTGTTTAATCAAAAAAAGAAAAACAGACTAATACATCTGCAATGTAGGATTGAAAGCACCGTTCTTTGAAGAGAAAGATTTTTTTTTTAAATTTATTTTAGAGATATATTCTTCCATTCAGCAATGTGCCACGAGTGGGATTCGAACCCTATTCCTTGCGATAATTTCTGATAGATCATCTTGCAGAACAGCAGCTATAACTCAACTAATACGCACAATCCTTGGCGCCAGTGGGTTGCGCTGCTGCCTCGCAGTTAGGAGACCCGGCTTCGCTTCCCGGGTCCTCCGTGTGTGGAGTTTGCATGCTCTCCCCGTGTCTGTGTGGGTTTCCTCCAGGCACTCCAGTTTTTGTGTGTGTGTGTCCTGCAGTGGGCTGTCGCCATGCCAGGGGTTTGTTTCCTGCCTTGTGCCCTGTGTTGGCTGGGATTGGCTCCAGCAGACCCTCGTGACCCTGTGTTCGGATTCAGCGGGTTGGAAAATGGATGGATGGATGGATTGGTTGCATTATTTGTCCTGTGAGTCTGTATGTTTGTTTTTATGTTTCTTCTGCTGTACACATCTGAATTTCCTTTTGGGACTCATAACGTTTTTCTAATATAACCTAATCAGATCGGATCACGATATCAAGTGATTAATAGAGTGCTCTGTGTGCCAAAGTGAGTGAATGCAGAGGGCACCTTTGGCTGTCAAACCTTCACCATTCTAAATACACCAAACAGGCTGGCAGAACAAGAGGTGATCTGCAATGACAAGTGTACACCTTGATCTTTTCCAAACACCATTCATCCATCTTCCAAACTAAGCTTATTCAGAGCAGGGTCAAATGGCAGGCGAAACCAATCCCAGCCAACACCGGGCACAAGGCAAGGAACAATGGCATGTCAGCCCATTTCAAGGTGAACACATACATACACACACAAGGGCCAATTTAGCCAGTCCTTGCTCTATTCTTGTAATTCTTACATGTGTCTGAGGGGTTTGTTGCAGTTTGTTTTAATATTTCTTGAGCTTCTGTTAAAAGCTAAATATCCCCTGGGTAAGTAAAGTACTATCTGTGTAATAGGAGGCATCATTAATTAACAAATCCATTTTCTCAATGTGGTTTTTCTGATGAGATTTATGAAAATAGATGAACCCCTGTTGGTTAAGGACAGTATTACTTTTAAGAAAAAAAAAATAAATGAAGGCACAGTCTGGTTTTATATCTAATTCTTTTTTCATTTTTCATCTGCAGGTCACAACTGATATTTTAACTCGAGAAGGCAAAGGCATTGCCTTTTCAGACTGCACCCCTGCCTGGAGGTTTCACAGAAAGCTTGTTCACAGTTCATTCAAGATGTTTGGTGAAGGCTCAGCCTCTCTTGAGAGAATCAGTAAGTTGTCTATTGGTATTTTATATCTGCAGAGGGTTCATCAAATCGTGGCTGAAACAAAGGTGTGAAATGAGAGAGAGAGAGAGAAAACAAGGATGAAGTTTTTAAAAATATGAAGGAAATGATTGTAGCTAATACTTTGAAAGATTTCACAAAAACATTAGAAAGTTTTTATTAACACAGAGAACTATGGGCATGGAATAAATTACAGAGTAGTGTTGTAGACAGCAGAATTTTGAGGTCCTTCAAAATCTGACATGAGGTTATTTTAGAGAAGCTGGGTGAATAAGATTGGTGAGCTTCATTCACGACATGGCCTGTTCTAGTTAACATCACCCTAATCATCGCCTATATCCTACTCAACATCCACAGCAAACAGTCCCACAGTCCCCCTGATGGCTGCTCATAGTCTCTCCCTTTCTCTTTCATGATCTACTTTGTAAGATCCATAATCACCTTAATAGGTCTGACTCAAGCTGTTGACCTGTCAGGCCCCAGAGTCTTTTAATTAACAGGATTGGTTTGGAAGTCCTAATCATGATGAAGGGCCACTGGGGTGTCAAGGCCAGTACTTTTTTGGGATGACCTTTCCAGATCCAGTGTTCTGTATTCAAATCTCACACCCAGGCCTTATTCATGGTGGTGTTGATTCCTCCTTGGCCGCTCTGGCCTTCCTGTCACATCCTCAGGGATATGCAGGTTACGTTAGTTGGTGATTGCGTACATGAGCAGAATCCTATCTAGGGCTGCTGGGATAGGCTCTACCCATCCAAGACCTTCAACTGCATTAAGCATGTAGCATTAGCAGTATTATCTGCAAAGTTCAGCAAACATCTTGCTTGTCCAACTAACATGCAACATATTGCAACTCTTCAGCTCCACAATAAACCAGAATTCATTCAAATATGGAGCTCTTTAGGTGACATGCCCTGTGCACATGAAGATGTGGGCATGGCCTGTGAGTTAACTGATAAACAATTTAGATCAGCTAATATCACATTATAATGTGACCTTGAGAGATGCTCTGAACACAGTGGCTCCCTTAAAACAAAAGTGATCAAAGCACATAGAAACTCTCCCTGGTTTAATGAAAATACTCGAGCTCTTAAATTAGAGTGTCGAAAACTGGAGCGCAGATGGAGAACAACAAAGCTACATGTCTTTCAAATTGCATGGACAGAGAGTGTAAATAAATATAAAAAAGCCCTCTTTAAAGCTCGCTCAGAATACTATTCTACATTAATAGATAGCAATAATAAAAATCCTAGGGTACTTTTTAGAGCAGTGGCTAAATTAACAAATGGCAATTCAGATCAACAGTGCAAAATACCATCAGATATTAGCAGTACAGACTTTATGAACTTCTTCAATGAGAAAATTAAAAATATAAGATCCCAGATCTCAGCATCACAGTACAAACCAAATACTAGCTTAGCAGACCCTGCCGCACATTGCATTCAGCACTTTAGTAATTTTAATCCTGTAACTCACCAGGAAGTCTTAACTTTAATTACTAAAATGAAGCCCACTACTTGTTCCCTAGATCCAGTGCCAACAAAACTAGTAAAAAGTGCAATGGATGTTCTTGCAGCGCCTATTCTAACCGTTATCAATAGTTCATTACTGCATGGCACAGTACCTGATGCACTAAAAGTGTCAGTCATTAAACCTTTACTTAAAAAGTCAGACCTAGACCCACACATACTAAATAACTATAGGCCTATTTCAAATTTACCATTTCTCTCTAAAATACTAGAAAAAGTAGTCGCCAGTCAGCTTCAGTCACACCTTACGCATTACAATTTATTTGAGAAATTCCAGTCTGGTTTTTGCACTGGTCATAGTACAGAAACGGCACTAACACGGGTTGTAAATGACATTCTGATATCCTCTGATGAAGGAAACTCCACTGTAATTATGTTGTTAGACTTAAGTGCAGCATTTGACACCATTGACCATTCGATTTTACTGCACAGGCTAGAAAACGATGTTGGGCTTACAGGCCCGTGCTCACTTGGTTCAGTTCTTATTTATCAAATCGATTCCAGTATGTACAGAAATGTGCAGACAGTACTCCATCATTATACACAGAAGTTCAATATGGTGTCCCGCAGGGCTCAGTACTGGGACCTTTACTGTTTTCACTTTACATGCTTCCACTGGGATCTCTCATTAGGAAACATAATGTTAATTTTCACTCGTATGCAGATGACACCCAGTTATACCTTTCATTTAAATCAAATGAAGTTTCTCCGATGTTGTCTTTAATTAGTTGTGTTAGTGAATTAAAGGAATGGATGAATGAGAACTACTTGTCTTTAAATACAGATAAAACAGAGATGTTAATTGTTGGAGGGAATGACGCTGATCACAGCAATATTTTGTCGTCATTTAACTCAGTTGGAATCCCAATTAATTTTACTGAATCAGCCCGCAATCTAGGTGTTATCTTTGACTCTAGCATGTCATTTAAAGCACATATTACAAAGGCGTCCAAAACATGTTTTTTCCATCTTAAAAATATTAGGAAATTAAGCGCTTTCTAAATAAACAGGATTGTGAGAAATTAATTCATGCATTTATCTCTAGTAGGATTGACTACTGCAATGCGGTGTTCACTGGCTGTTCAAACTGTTCTCTATACAGCCTCCAGTTAATCCAAAATGCAGCTGCAAGAATTATTACAAGAACAAGAAAATATGAACACATAACCCCAGTTCTTAAATCTTTACACTGGCTCCCAGTTAAGTTCAGGGCAGATTTCAAAATCCTCCTTTTAACATATAAAGCATTAAATGGCCAAGGTATGGCTTACTTGTCTGAACTTATCATGACTTACAAACCTGAGCACACATTAAGATCTCAAGATGCCGGTCTGCTTAGGATTCCAAGGATTAATAAAATAACAGTGGGAGGTCGAGCTTTTAGTTACAGGGCCCCTAAACTGTGGAATGGTCTTCCTGCTTCCATAAGAGATGCCCTTCGGTCTCAGCCTTTAAATCCCGGCTGAAGACTCACTACTTCAGTTTAGCATATCCTGACTAGAGCTGCTGATTAACTGTACAGACTGCATCTCTGTTGTTAGTCATTAGCACTATAACATAAGTAACATGATAATTATATTTGAATACTAACCCTCACCTATTCTGTTTCTTTTCTCGGTACCCAAATGTGGCAATTGGTGCCACGCCCACCTGCCAAGTTGTTTGCCTGCCTATGGTAAAGTCATCCCTGATGGAGGATCACAGGAATCATGGGAAAGAGGGTCCTTTCATCGAGCAATGTTTCAGCCGTGGCATGGCCAAATGGGAGGCAGCTTGATGGATGAGGTCTCCAGGACTCTAAAATATCCAAACCTAATTATGTCATATCATCTACTGTTAAACCGTACTTCTAAAATTTTTATTATTATGCTGTCTTAAGGATTTGTTCTGTTCTGTGTATTGTATTGTATTGACCCCCTACTTTTGACACCCACTGCACGCCCAACCTACCTGGAAAGGGGTCTCTCTTTGAACTGCCTTTCCGAGGTTTCTTCCATTTTCCTACAAGGTTTTATTGGGAGTTTTCCTTGTCTTCTCAGAGAGTCAAGGCTGGGGGGCTGTCAAAAGGCAGGGCCTGTTAAAGCCCATTGCGGCACTTCCTGTGTGATTTTGGGCTATACAAAAATAAACTGTATGTATGTATGTATGTATAAAGCTGATGGAGATCTTATGGTTGGCATCTTCCTGGCGTATATATATCAGGGCCATCATTGGCATTGCTTTGCTTTAGGAAACAACAAAGAAGTAGAGTAGTAAATTGTAGTCTCTTTGTTAATGTTTTGTTGGGTGGAAATTACAGTAAAGGGGTGATAAGTTTCTTTTTATTGTTAGGAATGTCTAGATGCAAGTAAGAGTTTCACAATACTCTGTCCACACGACAGTACTAATACTACTACAACATACCTGCCAATGCACTGAACACCTTTAACACAACCCAAACTAGCAGCTGCAGAGTTTGACGTAACCAATGCCTAGAAGTCGTGTGATCCGACATCGGCGTTATGCCCTAGTGAAGACTGAGAATAGGGCAAGAAGGAGATTTAAAGCACCTCACTTTGTCACCATCAAGCGGCCCACAGGGGTTGCTCACACAGGCCTGACGAGTAAGCTTGCTATGATAGTAAAACTAGAGGAGGATTAAACATGGGTGGGGCTCAGGGTGGCCCCCATAAGCGGATGCTAGGATTCTGAATCAGATGTAGGCTGACATGGATCAGTAATAGAAAGTTGTGGATCAGACTGGCTGTTGTGTTCTTGATGGGCTGAAGCAACTTAGCGGAGATGCAGGAATTCAGCCAAGAAATGACTGGCATTAAGGTTGCAACGTCTATTGATTATTTCTTTTGAGATCTGTCTCTTGTCTAGTTGTCATTTCATTTAAATTTGTAATCCTTAATGAAAAGGTAACACTTTAGGCATTGCAAAAATGCATACCTTTTTCAAATACTTTTAAGTAACAAGACTTAAGACTTTAACAAAGGCAACTTTTGGTCTGTTTAACACAAGGCATCAATAAAGTGTTTATTCATCTCTACATTCTGGCCTACTAAAATAAATTAATTCTGGAGTGGTTGGAGATGATCTAAGTGAAACTCCTTCTCTTTATATTGCATATTTCAGTATAAGACCTGCAAATCCTTCATATTCACAAGTCATTTTACCAGAGTAAAATAAACCATGATGCATGGAGATGAAGAATCACTTTATTGACGCTTTGTGAGTGTTGTTAAAGCCAAAGGATGGCTATGTTAAGGTCTGTTTAAGGGCAGTTATTGTAGTACTTAACCTAAAGTGTTACCAAACAAACCAAGCTTCCACCTGGACTTGTACTGCCTTTTGAATACTGTATACAGTATGTCCATAAATATGAAAAAGAAGGCAATCCCTGCAGCAGGCTTCACCAGAGCTGTTTGTTCTCCCACCATGCAATGTGCTTTTCCACTCTCTATGGAAGAAATAAGCAGCTGGAGGTGCCCCAGCGTGTTTCAGCTTGTTTTTAATTTCCTTTACTTAATCTCCTGTTCAACTTGCTTTGAGATTATTGTTGGACAAGCTAAGGAGCCAGATATCAATCCACAGGACTGAGGTTTTGGTGGGCAATGCTGGCTGCTCAGGTTGTCAGTGAACCTTCTGCTCTTAGTGGCTCCATATGCAGCTCGCAAGGCCAACCTGAGCCATGAGCAACATGGTACATAAAAGCAAATGACTTTTGGGCATTGTGAGTCCTTCATAGTTCTTGGTATGTTCCAGCTAAATCCCTAATAAAATGATTAATAAACATAAGGTTAATTCAATGTGGATGGGTGGGTGTTTGCGTAAGTGTGTCTCGTGGACGATTATGTTTTATGCCACTTGTCGCTGAGACCACCTAAACAGTCCCCGCTCTGAATTGGGTAAAGCAGTTTCAGAAAGAGATGTGTGGATGGATGGTTGAGTTTGAAAATGACCCCTGGCTAATTTAGTATTTTTAAAATCATTTCAATATAAGTACCTTGCTCTTTGAAGAGATGCACTGAAATCATCTTTGCAACCAGTTTGGCTTAACAAACTCTTTTGTGTCACGGAAAAGCACCAGCACGGTGCACGATGGTGCAGTGGTAGAGCTGCTGCTTTGCAGTTAGATGACCCGGGTTCGCTTCCTGGGTCCTCCCTGCGTGGAGTTTGCATGTTCTCCCCGTGTTTGTGTGCGTTTCCTCCCAAAGACATGCTGGTTAGGTGCATTGGTGATCCTAAATTGTACTTGGTGTGTGTGTGCCCTGCCTGGGGTTTGTTCCTGCCTTGCATCCTGGGATTGGCTCCAGCAGACCCTCATGACTGTGTTTTAGGATATAGTAGGTTGGATAATGAATGACTGACTGACTTATTTGCCTGGGATTACCTTTGTTATTTAAGGCATGTTCTTCTGGGTCTTCTGTACTTTTTGGGGATTCTTGTACTTCAGAACATTTTTGAAAATATATTTTTATTTTATAAAGATTCTTTATCTGACCTTTAGGTTTTACAAGCCAAAAGTTGACAGATCCTTCCATCTGCAACGCTTTTTGTTACAGTTTTTTTGACATAATGCTGCCTTAAAATAAAAAAATGACATTAAAAAAGAATCTGAAAACCAGCTGGGAAGGGATCCTGGCTGAAACATTGCACAGACTGTATGGACTGTTTTACCTTATCTGAGCTGCACTTTATTAATTATTATTACTATTACTGAATCTCAGAACTGCCACTTTACTGCTCCATTTCTCCACTGGTGATAGTGACTTCAACTCCTCACTTTATTCTACTGTCCTATTCTACTTTCATTTTTATCACTCCAGGCTGTATGTTGTTAGCTTTTACACAGAATATCGTAGTACGCTACAGGTTTGTATTTATTGTTCTGTATTGTTGTAGTGCTCTACGGTTACTTATACCATTAATTGTTAACATATCACTAATAATTTCACTACACTTGTACACTGCCCTCTCTCAATTATTACTTTTCGTCATGACCTGTCCAGTGATTTAGAGGCTGTTGTTTTCCCTCTTTCTCTAACTCAGTCTCCAAGGAAGCTAACTCCCTGTGTGAAGTTCTGACAGACAACCAGCATGTCTCCATCAACATGGCCCCAGAGCTGACGCGGGTCATCACTAACATCGTGAGCATCCTCTGCTTCAGCTCTTCTTACAAACATGGGGACCCAGAGTTTGAATCCATGCTCAAGTACAGCGAAGCCATTGTGACCACTGTTGCTAAATACAGCCTGGTGGACATCTTCCCATGGTTGCAGGTATTGATTCATTAATTGAAAAGATACCTTGTTTAGAAAAACACAAAGACTAATTAAAAATTGTATTAATTCATATTTGTTATTTCTGTGATATCACTGCTGGATCAATAAAGGATCTGTTGGACCACAGCATAGACAAAGACAACTTGCTCTTTTAGTTTCTGCTAACATCCTTTAATTATCTCCTGGAAAAGAAAATCTGAGCAGCCAGAAAACACGGCAAACTGGACTGTGAGATGTGTGCGCAATTGAGAAACTGTAATGAGAGTCAGTGTCTAAAAACTTAAGGCATGCTGCTGCCAAGAACAGAAGACGTAAACTGTAGGATCAAGAAATAACAGGAGCCATTAACTAAAAGAGAAGTCTCCAGAATTAAGATGCTAAAACCCTAAAACACAACAGGAATAATATGAAATGGCATCTCCGGGATTATTGTGACAGAATGAGAAACATCAGGACACAGCAACATGAATCAGGCAAAAGATCAAAAATATATTCAAACTCAAAGATACTGTAGATGACAAAGTTGAGATGAACCTAGCATTAGATGCTGAAATGAAAAAGTACTGCTAGAGATTCAAGTTTTATCCTGTTGAATGATACTTGCTACTTGCGTTATTGTCCCATAACACAGAAGCAGAATGCTGTAAGTCATGAAACAGAATATATGAAATCTTAAGAGCGCAAAGACAGAATTTGTTTGAGGGATGAATTCATAACCTCAGACAATGTGCTGAATGCCACATGGGGTTTTAAAGTGAAGCATCTCTGACGTTGTGCCTGGTCCCACCGAGCAGGCATCCTCTAACAGTAGTGCAGCACGTCCTAACAGCACACTCATCAAATGCCTAAAGTACAAAATGCTACTTGAAACTAAATGATAAGACAAACTCAACACAGATGTGTAAAGAACAGCAGGGCATGACAAGCTTGGCAAAAGCACAAAGCCTAACTTCATCCAGAAGTGGCCTGTTCTGAGCTTTTCATTTACAATTTTATTCTTTTAAAAGGAAGACAAAATTGGACTCACCTGTGAATTATGCACTTCATGCGATAGGATGCTCCTAACTGGTGTACTTTATTCCATTTTTTCCCAAAGCTCTTCCCTAATAAAGATCTACAGATTCTGAAGAAGAGTGTAACGGAGAGAGATAAGCTTCTGAATAAGAAATACAATGATCGTAAAGTAAGTAACTAAAAATTCTTCTGGAGAATTTGTGGAACTGTGATAGTTAACTATTGGGGAAGAAATGCAATAACCTGCGATTTCTTCACAATCAGCTTTGGTTTTTTAAAACCTTCCAATAATGCTCACTAGAAAACAGAGAAGACAGAATGCAGTTTTTCAAAGCAGCGTACAGTATTTGCTTTAAGTCCTCTTGTCTAGATGAGTCCTAAGGCTGATCATGGTTTGGTGTAGTAGGTAGGATATGATATTTATAGGGAAGTAGTCAGGCTGGATCCCTCAAGAAACATCCTCACTTACAGACATCACTTAGGCAGGTAGTGAAAAACTTTACATTGGCCTGCCATCACAAACATTTACATTGCACTGATGCAAACATAAGTGAATAATCGGTTATATTTCAGCTAGGGTGTCGTCTAGGGCTGCTACAAATGATTATTTTATAAACGATTAATCTATTGACTATTTTATCGAATAATGTAACCACTAATTATGTCCAAATGACTCAAACAGGCATATGGTTGTGTTCTGTATTTGAATATTTATTGATTATTAATTAATTGAATAATTTGATATGTAGAATTTGAGAATACCAGGATATGAAAAAAAATGACAAAAATAACTTCAACAAGACGACAAATAAAAAAACAATACCAATAGAATTAAATAAAAAAAGCCTAGAGAAAGAGCATGCGCTGATACAGTGCATTGCCACACCTAAAAGATATCTATATTTGATGAATAAAATAATTGACAAAACAGTTAAAGTTGAAACAAGACTTAATACTGTAATTGGGCTTTTGTTTTGTTTTTTACACCTCAGTCTGGCTCACTTCACACACATGTACAGTATTGTTTAAAATCCATCTTAAACAGAGATGTTACTCACAGACGGGTTGCTAGGCCTACTTGACATAAAGTTGGTTAATTGATTGTAAAGTATACATGATACCAACTGAAAGGCGAAGGAGAGTGGCAACTCCTATCTTTTGAAGAGAAGACTAAAAAGGTAAAAACAATTACATTTCTTTTGCAACCACAGAGCATTTAATAATTATGAGTTAAACTTTACAGTAACCGTTCATTTTTGTATTGCTAACTTTGGTGCAGCTTTATACTTTGTTCTTAAGTGGCAATTACTGCCATTATCACATTTAAAAATGTATTATTTATTAAATAGTGATGAGCAGGGCTTAAAATATGCACATAAATCCATTCAGTCATTGAAAATCTTGATGTCAAGTGCTTTGAGAGGGTATTATATGAATAAAAGTATTATTATGTTCACCAGCAACTTTTCACTTTTTCCAAAAGAAACCTACTAGATGTAGGCGACCACATAAGTGTGCATTAATAATTCAATCAAAAATCCTGTGCAAAAAAGTACTTTGTTTCAGATGTTGGAGTAAAAGAGAAAGCCTTTATCTTCTTTATCACTTCATAAGCGACATTCAGTAAAACTCGCACGTTACTTCATCAGTCTGTCTGCGGTGACTTCAGAGAGCACAGCCCAGAAGCATTTCAGTAGAGACATGCTGATATTCATACCTTCTTAATGTTAAAAACAGGATTTTGCTGAGCTGTATGGTCTGCACGACTGAAATCTACAGTGCAGTAGAAACTGCGTTTCTTTTCAAAACAGTCAACTTCCCAGTGGCAGCTCCTCTGGGCTGCTGTGCTGCAAACTCTTTCCAGTTTGGATCAGCTGAACAAGGATTTAAAAAGAAAATCCGACTGAGACAGCCTGGCCATTTATTGAATGTGATTTAAAATGTAATCACTGAAGAAAAAAGTAAAAACAACTTTATAAAGCTGACTTTTGTTTATTTAGGATGTTACTGCTGCTCAGTTTGGACAACTGTTGATAAGCAGTTTTCTTTCAGACCCACGAGGGTCTCTCTCCTCACTGCTTCTTGCTTCCTCCGTTCCTTCTCTTTTCATTTTGATCTTCTCCTCCCTAACCGACTCGCGCTTCTTTTAATTAAGAGGGGGGTCCATAGCAGCTGCAGCACATTAGCCACAGGAACAATCACGGATGTGGGTAGTCCCTCAACTGTGCACTGGGTGAGAAACGCCCACACTGCAGATCGCCCTGCGGCTTGCTACAGCCACCACGCCCCCTCACTAAGCCGCGAGCACGGTGATTATTTATTTAAAACAAAACTGCTGGCCTTTGCTGCGCGAGCTGTGGACCCATAACACCACAAACCTATATTCAGAAACATTTTACTTAAGCACACTCACCATTAACAAAAGTAGTAACAGACAAGTGCATTTAGCAGACAATTTACCTGCTCTGCCCAAATAAATACCACAGCTCTAACTTTTGTCGCAACGCTGGCCACTAGCGTGAATTTCTCAAGTTAAGCCACTTCACGACAATATAAGAACTTTTGTCAAACAGCTAAATACGAGAATAACTTATGATATTGTTGGCTTGTCCTGTGCTGTACTTCCTTAATGCTTCCTCTTCAGGCGTTCATGTATTGAGCTGATGCTGCTGTGGAACAGAACACAATAATCAAGCAACCACTTTGAGATTTTCAGGTGAAATTCACCACCACAGAGGTGAATTTTGCCCAATGTTCTGAAGAACCATCTTCCACTGAATGTCACTAAGATTAGCGTCGTCAAAAACAGGACAGGGACACCACATGCCTGTGCACAATGTGCTGGAAGGCCAGGAACAAGTAGTCCATTAAGCAAATATAACTTGACTAAAATTTTCAGTTGATTACATCAATTAGTTATGGCAGCCCTAGTTTCTTTCTTTGCTCAAGCAAAGTTTTAAAAAGTTTTATTATCTTTTAAAAACATTTTTTTTACATTGCATGAATTCTATTTATGGCTTTGTTCTTCCAGTGTTTCATCTATTGATTATTGTGTTGATAATTATTTCTGTGGCTCCAGTATGTTAATATTGTACAGTATGTGTTATCTCCATTTGTTATCTGCCCTGTCTCCTATATGTGGAGTTTAAGGAGGCAGTGATACTGGCCTCTGCACTAGTTAAGGTGATGCCATTGTTACTTGTAAGACTTTTGAAAGTTGTGTGTCATCACATTAAATATGCAACACTCTGAGGCCGGGTTTATACTTCACAAGATGCGACGTGTGCTCCAGTGGATGTTACTGCTACGCAAGTGTTGTACTGTTTATATCTGTGCGAGTAATTTACGTAAATCTGATAAATTCCAACAGGTGGCAGTGCGAGATATCATCACGGTGAGAAAGCTTCGCTGTGATGTGAATTGCCTTAAACATCCATTAAAGCAGAGGACACCCTGCCACAATATTTCTGAAATTGATGTTTAAAGATTACATCCATCAATCCAGGGATGGGCCCATTGCAGGAAGCATTGGGCACAAGACAGAAACAAAATCCCTGGACGAGGCATCAGGTCATCGCAAGGTGAACACAAGCACTCCCATACACTAGCATCATTTTAGCGTCACCAAATCCCCAAATCTTCATGTCTTTGGAAGGAAACCGACGCACACTGAGGAAGCCCACCAGGAAAACATGCCAACTCCAGGCAGGGAACACCAGGGACGCGACTCCCTGTGAGGTAGCAGCAGCTACCCCCACATGTGTAATTAACAACAGTATTCACTATTTAAATGACGTTAACGATTTAACTGTAAAATGTAACATATACTTTAATGCATTTCATCATGAAAGTGATAGCAAATATAAATCTAAGGACTCTAAATGTGCAGAGAGCTGGAATATCATAAATTTAAGATGTTCTGTGCGACAATCTATTGCTGCTTGCCGCTGCCCTCAGTTTAGGAGGGAAAACCAGAAGCATGTAGCGATTAACAATTGGGTCAGTTTTAAGATGACGTTTACGACAGTCTGCTTTAATTATAAAATAAACGACGAGGTTAAAGTGGACATTTTGAGATTAAAGCCGAAATTTCCACTTTAATCACAAAAAAGACCTTTTCACCAAGTCCTTAATTTTTTTTCTCAGTGGCTCAAATACGCTGCAGTATATTCTGATGCTGTTGTGAGACTTTTAAAATGTATTGTGTCATCACAATGAGGAATATGTGACGCTTGAATATAAAATGCACCACGAATGCCTTTGTATGTCGGCATTTTACTTCACCACATTGAAGCGCACGTGTCGCATTTATTTCTGAGGACGTGCTCAGACGATGCGTCAAGTAAATGCTGGGAACGTGTGGCAGCCATGATGAGTACGCATTCCGAGTATAAACTGGCCCTAAATGTCAGCCTCATGTGCTATGTGGTGTCCAGTATTATTGGGTTTAGACAGATATATTTCATTCTACGTGTCTTTAGGCAAAACCAGTTTCCATGTGACTAGAAAGACAGACAGAGAGGATATGAAAGGCACTATATAATAGATTGATATGAATGGCACAGACAGAGAGAAAGATACTCCTGCTTCTCTTTCTAATTAATTTAGATTTATATTCTCATTGTAGATTTATATTCTCATCCTTAAAAAGCTTTTGGAGATGTTATTTGATTCCTAAAGTCTTCCTGAGTTTTGTTATGTCTACTTTAGGCAGACTTTAACGCCGATGAAGAAAAAGACTTGATGGATTCATTTCTGCGAGCCAAGCGCAATTTAGAAAACAATGACATGCATGCAAAGGAGGTGGGCCTCTCAGATGACCACGTGCTTATGACCTTGGCAGACATCTTTGGGGCCGGAGTGGAGACTACCACTACAGTCATGAAGTGGATGATTGCATATCTGATCCACTATCCAGAGGTAAGCATGTAAAGAAGTGACAGATCACATATTTATGCAGATACTTTTTTCCAGAACAAGTAGAGCTGCGTAAAAAAATGACCTTTGTTTGGTGGACAATTGTTCGGATCAGTCTTGGAGTTGCAGAATGGCTGGATTGTGATCTTTGTGCGTGTCTGTCAAACATGATAATGCCTGCACACTAACTGGAATGTTGGCAGTGGAACCCCTCATCATAATGCCATGTTCTGCAATATAGAAATCCAAAGCTCACCCAAACAGGCTTATTGTTGTAGGGCAAGGAACAAGGCTGTTCTTGACAGGTTTAAGTCTTTGCTTTTTAAACTCAGTGGCTCTATTCCAACTGACTATAGTGACCACTAATATTAAATCCTAAAGCTTTCACTATAGCTAAATATTTCCAGAGGGTCAGGATGCTTTATTGGTGCAAGTCTGATAGTAAGAGTGGACCAGTTTCAGGGTGTATGGGTTCAAAATTCTCTAAAACACAGGAAGCAGAGGGTTATGGTGCAAGGAAATTACCAGAATGAGCGGATGTTAAATACAGAGTCCCTTAGGGGTCAGTGCTGGGACCGCACTGGAAATAGGAATGATCTGGATAGGAATATGAATAACAAACTGGTCAAGTTAGCAGAAAATACCTGACTTTTGTGAAATGGCAGATGATCCAAAATCAGCAGAATTATTACATTATGGGGGAAAAATTTGAGGCTGATGAAATTTATGGTTTATAAATGTAAAGAATGGCACATAGGAAGTATACACGTTAGGTCTGAATGCACACTTGAAAGCAACCCTCATAACAAAGGCCATGGAGTTATTTTTAATGAAAGAACGATTGTGTGGCTTGAAACGGAATAAAAATTAGAAGGACTGAAATTTCCATACTTTTACAAAAATATACAGTTCAGAGCTTGAATTTCATGTGTGGTAGATGGGAGAGTGGTCCTAAAGGTAACAACAAATGAGGGGCTTTCTATTGGCTGTGGGGGGATTTCAGAGTGCTATTTATAAAACAATGACATTATTTTGGACTATTTGATTTATTTTACTATGTGTACATTCTCAATTTATTCACTAACAGTTTTTGGCCAATACTAAAACAGTAAACATTATTATGTCATGCCACGTGTAGACATTAGTAAATATCAAAATAATTCAGCTATTTGAATTTCCACAAGCTCTTTAAAGCTGATTTTATGGTATTTAAATCAGGTTTTTGGCTTTGGTGCTGTAAGATTGCATCTAGGTATGATGGAGTTCTTTTCTGCGTAGTAACTCCTAATAAATAGTAACAGCAATTGTTCTGCACGACCTTAAACTGGATATGCAGGGTAGAAAATGCTGGAGGGAAACTGCAGACATGTTCATAACAAACCGTTATTTTATCACAGTGGTGTACGGTGCTGTTTTAAATCACTCAGCTTACTCAACAGACAGTTGGTTTGTCTGAAATTGCTTGTTTTTTTTTTCTCCTAATTCTAATAATGGCATAAAAGAGGCAAATTTTGAAAGTGTAGCAGGACTCTCCTGCTCTGTTTAGTGAAGCCATGCTTGATTTTAATGTAACAGATAGGCTTTGCTGAAATTCAAACCCTATAAGCACTTCTTGATTTGTGCAGCAACTGAGATGGCTTCTCTCTTTTTCTCTTTCCACCGATGGCAGGACATGTTGCCTACCATTTACCACACCTTTTTTTCCCATCTTTTATCCTTTCATTTCTTGCTCTGAGTTTTTAGACGTAGTGTTTGGAGCAAGTTAGTAGAAGGCCCGGCTCTTTGTTTGTAGAGCTGGAGGGAAGAAGAGAACCCTTCTGGGTTACTATGTTGGACACTCATTAGCTTTCCCCTTTATAGATTAAAGTTGGGATTCAATAGAATAAAATCAAATGCCGTTCAGCTTTCCTTGTGTATACAAAAAATAAAGTGCCAGCTAATCACGACAAAAGCATTGCAACTTGTTTACGTTTTTAATATGTAAAAGTCCAGGTACTGTAGAAGGTTTTGAAAGCAGGGGCCCAGGTGTCCATGTCTATGAAATAGGCAGTGTTGTGCGACACTGGGGTGTGCAGTAAGGCTTTATCTGTTCTGAATCAAAAGTTACATAAAGGCTCTAAAGATGTGGAAAAAACAAAAGAAAACTTTTACGATGGAACATTACAACAACTGTGATGAGAACAGGCCCTTCAGCCTATCAAGCTCTTCCGTAGCATCAAATAGATTTTTATCAAAACTAGGGGGCTTCGCTCGCCCACACTAGGCATGTGCTACGTGCCAGCCAACTTCGTGGCTCTGACACGATCGCTCCTCCGAAACCCCCTCTTAAACGGTGATACAGTGAGAAATACAAATAGGTTTTGTTTTTTTTTTAACCTCCCCTTTGCTCGATCAGCTGCTGGATTGCTGCTGCGCCATGTGATCTGCATCTCGCCAGAGAACTTCTGTCATATCACCTGTCATGTCCATATATATTCGATCTCTTTTTCGCTTTCACCTTTTCATCAATATCTCATTGAATTTTGATTCTGTGTTTGGAATTACATCGTGACAATGCAACGTATAACTGCCCATGAGTGAATAGCATTTCTTTCTCTCTACAAGAAATGTGTCTGACAGTAGCATTCACACAAATGAGAAACAATTAAACCGTATGCATGCTTGAAATTTTCTCTTGCGGGATTTGACTTGAATCAAACAATAATTCTTTTAATTCTCGCGGATACGCCTCTTCATTGGGAAGAAACACTACTTTTTTTTTTCCCCTGATGGCAACATGAATTAGACGATCAACAAGTCTCTGACTTAAAGTTTAAATATGAACAATATATTCGATCTCTTTTCGCTGTTCTGTTATTTCACCAAGTAATAATGTCCATTTGTTTGAGCTAATGCGATCTTTACTATCCTTGTTTTGAGATTTTCAAGTTTTCGTACTTCCATTATCTCTAACCTGCTCTGCATGTGTACCACACCAATGTTTTTGAATCCCTTACGACGTTCTACTTTGTCATCTACTTTTTGTCTTTTATTTCTGGCCCTGGGCGTGGCTCTCTCTCTTGGCACAAAGTCTCGTCTCGCATGACGTGAATGTATCTCTGAGAAAGTCACGTCTCGTCTCCTTCCAAACTTCCAAGATTTTTTTTTTTTAATAATAGAAAGATATTTTTGGAGAGATCAGCGATTTGTCCTTTCCAGTGCTCTTGATTTAAGTGGAGCACAGCCCATCCTCAGCCGAGTTCACACTCAACTCCTCTGTCTCCTCAGATCCAGAAGAAGATACAAGAAGAGATGGACAACATCATCGGGCTGGACAGCCGACCCACCCTGAGAGACAGAGGAAGACTTCCATACCTGGAGGCCACAATCCGGGAGGTTCTGCGCGTTCGGCCTGTGATTCCTCTGCTTCCCCATGTAGCTCTCAAAGATTCCAGGTACAGTGGAACCTCGGTTCATGACCATAATTCATTCCAAAACTCTGGTTGGAAACCGTGAACCGAAGTGTTTCCCCCATATGATTGTATGTAAATACAATTAATCCCTTCCAGACCGTACAAACTGTATGTATATATTTTTTTAAGATTTTAAGCACAAATATAGTTAATTATACCATAGAAAGCACAGCGTAATAGTAAACTAAATGTAAAAACATTGAATAACACTGAGAAAACCTTGAACAACAGAGAAAACTAACACTGCAAGAGTTTGCGCTATAGCGCTACAAACCACTCGCTAAAAACACTTTTTTTTAATGAGTTTTAAGCACAGGGAAAAAAATGAACATTTGAAAAATCCTTCATTTAATAAACCACCAAGAAAAGTAACATTGCAACAATGCATGCTACAAACCGATCACTGTAAACAGAAGTGGAGGTTAAAATCCAATAGAAAAAAGTCTTCATTTAATACAAGGTTAAAACAATGCTCGAATCTGTCTCTTTAAAAACAAGCCTTATGCATCCAGCCGTCTCTCTCTCTCTCTCTTGCGTGTGTGTGTGTGTGTTTTGTTTAATTCAATGAATAAAAAATGTATATCTGGGACAAATGTGAATATGTGCATATAGACAGCACATCTAAAAGTGTGGAGAAAAAAAAAGTAAGTTACATTCAGTAGAAGAATGGGGGCTTGTCACTTCTCTGCCTCCCCACCATATATTTATAAACCTGTAAGGCCATTAAGCTAGCTTCACTCGTCTACATTTTACAAACGCTGCCATATATGACAAGTCAATACCGTCTATATTTCTGTATCACTACCTATAAGAGGCATTCACCCCCTTGGAAGTTTTCACATTTTATTGTTACACAAAATTGAATCACAGTGCATTTAATTTGGCTTTTTTGACACTGATCAGCAGGAAAAGACTCTTTAAAATCAAAATGAACACAGAGAGGTCAAAATTAAACACAACACACTAAATAACTAATCACACAAGTATTCACCCTCTGACACCCCTACACCATCTCTGATATATCTGACTGGCCAACTGACTGTCACACATATGCACCTAAAGACCGGACGCTGTTAACAGTTGTAGATATTCTTCATGATATTGTAAGTTGATGCTTTCATGTTCTGCACCATCACCACCATCTGTTTCAGCGTAGTCTATTGATACGCATTTAACCAATTTGCCGTGTAACTGATCGACAATTTTCGCAACAATACGTTTGACTTCGTTTCTTGGTGCTAGGATTGCCTCTGTACTCATTTCTTCCGTTAATAACCTTTCGGAAGGAAATTCTTCATTAAGACTTGGACATAATACGTCTTCTTTTATTGGGAACTTAAAGTGAGGAAAATGTAAAAATTTACAAGAGCTGAGAGCACAGGAACTGGGTCTGAGAAAAGCATTCACGCCAATGAGCGGTGAGAGGACCGTGGGAGTGGGCCGTTAACCTTAAATGGTTGAGAGGAGGACGGGACCTGAAAAACACTCTTGGCAATAGTCTTGTCTCAAGATAAACGCCTTCCTAATAACATTTTAAAGGATATCTGTTTTGAAGCTCCGTCTTTGTGTACATTTTCTTTGGTTTGGGTGCAAGGCAGTCAGCCAGAGGTGTGCAGCACCAGGTCAAAATATAAAGGTCAGCATCATACACGTACTGGTTGGTCAAGTTTATGAGTACATCAAACAAAGGACGGACATTCTCATTTATGTTTCTATTCACTTTTTGCCCAAACAATTCTTTTGTTAATTGACTAAGAGTTTAATGTTATGTTTTGTTTTTGATTTTTTTGATTTCTACGCCACTTTCTTTGAATTCCAATTTTGGTTTCACGTTCTTGCCTTGCTGATTATAGCATCACTCTCCCAGGATCGACCTTTGACTGCTAATAAAATGCCAATCTGAACCTCCGATTCCATTCTTATTTAGTGAAGTCACTACATCATAACACAGTCCTCCCAAACTTCCACTTTAAAATGGCAACATGTTTTGGATTCTCCCAAGCGGGGCCTTTGTGATGCCCAGGAGGTCTTCTGCACTCTTGCCGTTCCTTCATGGCTCCTTGCTGTCTATGGCACCTGTAAGAGCTGCTGGGATTGCAGCCCTTGAGCATTCAGTCTCTCCAGCTTCCTCTCAAAGCTGTTCTGGTAACCCCAAGTAAGTTACTTCCATATCCCTTTGTGTCACTGAAGGATTTACTACCCACTGGCAGTGCCCTTCTTCTTGACAGGCATGTACATTTGCATTCCCAGTGTTAATTAACTTCTCAGCATGTTCTAGTGTTATAAGAGGTCCAACTTTCTGATGTTCCTTTAATTGAAATAAGTGTGACGCCATCTCAAGTACATTATGGGGAGACGGAAAGGAAGGATGTGGTGCGCAAAACGGACAGACAAGACGTGACAAATCAAAAGAAAGACAAAAGAAAATGAACTTTGTGTTACAGATGGCTAGCCAGTGTTCACATTTCTCATTAATTTTAACAGTCATCATCTAATTTGAAACACATTGTACTAAGAAATGAATGCTCAGCAGTCCTCCTTGCCAGCTTGATGCCAGCTCGTTGGAGGAAATGCACAAGTTTGAATTGAATTATTATTTTGTTTCTTTTCTTTTTCAGCATTGGTGAATACACGATTCCCAAAGGAGCTCGAATTGTGATCAACCTGTGGTCCATACATCATGATGACAACGAATGGCCAGACTCCGACAAATTTGATCCTGGTAAAAAAAACATTAATAACCCTCTCCAGTCTGCTATCTAACAGAATAACCAAACAAAATATGCTGACAGCCCTTCAAATGGCTCTCAGGCTCTCTCATTACGTGGCCCTCAACTGGCATTTGCTTTGCTCTCAAAGGCTTAGTTCTAAGATTTGATCTTTTGCAGGAAACACAGCAGATGCTGATATAGGGTGACATTTTGCTTTTGTATTTTAGGACACAATTAACAGTGTGTGCCAGACATTGCTCTCTGCTGGACTGGCACTTGACCTTAAGCCAAACGCTGGTGAGAGACCCTCTGTCCCTCCGTGACTCTGCCATGAACAAAACAGAATTGAGAACGTTATTATATACATGTACAGTAATCCCTCGCTATATCGTGCTTCGACTTTTGCGGCTTCACTCTATCGTGGAATTTATATGTAAGCATATCTTACAGTTTTTCTCGATTGGTTTGGCTCATTTCTTGAAACAGAAATTACATTCTTAAAACTATAAGATCATTTGGCCAAACAGTCTTACAGTTCTGCGCAACATTACAGCTCACTAGCAAAAGGTCATATCTTTCCCAAAACTGTTCATACATGCTTCAAAATAGATTCCTTTCCCATATAAAGAGTCAGTACCATCAAAATGTCAAAGATCTTTCTCAATTCGTTGGCTCATTTGCATTCACTTAGTGCGTTTTTCCAAAATAACCTGGATGGTTTAGCACAACACCATGGATCACCTGCAAAAGCTCGTATCTCTCCCAAAATAGTTTACCCATGTGTCAAAACTAAATTCCTTTCCCATTTAAATAGTTAGTGCCCCCAAAATGCATCGTCCCTTTGGCATCGTGTAAGCACTGCAAGTCAAAATGCCTAGATGTTTTGTCACTATGGCAGAGGTCTAGCCAACAGAATACAATTATGTATAAAACTGAAAAAAGGATTTTACAGTAAGAGCAGCCTCCAAAGTTTGACATCAGACACACTGCACTCCTACTTCCAAGGAAATTGTAATCATTTTTATTGACACACATAAAGTAACTTCCATACATTAGAGTACATAAAAATGTATACAGTATTCTGTACATGTACGAAATATAAACACAAACAAAAAACAAGAAAAATTATATCTAGCCTACAGTAGGGCTTACAGTAAATAAAGTTTCACAACTAAGGTAACTTTCACTGGTTGTTGTCGTCACCGTCCCTCTCCTGGCCACCATCCTCATCCTCCTGGCCATCCACGCTGCTCTCTGTTTGGCCATAGATTCTCATCCACATCGCAGCGGATATTTTCCCTTGCGATGCAGCGAGGAAGAAACGGCGAATGTCTCAACCATCCCCTACACTGATCCCCTGTAATGTCCTCACATGCAGCATCCATTGCATGGAGCAGGGATCTCTGGTCTTGAGCCTGATGTTCATAGACTTTCCACCTCCAAGCGGAAAAAAATTCCTCAATGGGATTAAGGAAAGGAGAGTATGGTGGTAGTAGCTCCATGAGCATCCTTGGATGGGTGGTGAACCAGGCCCTGATGAGCGCCCACGGTGGAAATTTACATTGTCCCACACGATCACATAGTGTGGTAGGTGAGGCCCTTCGAGACCTCTCTCATTTTCTGGGACCAGATGTGTATAAAGACGGTCCAAGAAAATGAGGAGCTTTTGAGTGTTATATGGGCCTAAACTGGGGATGTGTGTGGCCACACCATTCTCAGATATGGCAGCACACATTGTTAAATTGCCCCCTCGCTGGCCTGGGACATCCACCGTGGCCCGCTGACCAATGATGTTACGGCCACGCTCTGCCCTTGGCCAGGTTGAAACCAGCCTCATCGACAAATACAAGGATGTGAGATGTTTCATTCCCTTCCAATGCCATTATTCTCTACAATAGAGTAAAAAATCAAATCAGTCATATAGAGGAGTCATACACAACAGAAATAGAAAATTACATGGGATTGTTCTATGTTCTCCTCCACAAGTTCAATATAGCCTGCTACTGGCCACTACTCCAGTGGTTCCAAACCTGGGGTACAGGCCTATGCAGAGGCACTGCAGGGAGTATTTGACACAAAGAGGGAGAAACACTGTTGCAGTTTTTAGGCAAAATGCTGTAGTCAGATAAAGCTGGATTCTAAAGGTAAAGAGGATACTGAAAACCAAACAAATTGGGAACCACTGCTTACTGTAATGTTACTATAATAGACAACCAATAACTGACTTACATGCACATACTGGTACCGCAGCTCTTTCACTCTGTCAGAATTCCTCTCAAATGGTACCCTGTAAATCTGCTTCATGGTCATCTGATGCTTCTTCAATACCCGGTCTATTGTGGAGATGCTGATAGAGTTGACATTTTGGAATATGGCATTGTCTTGAAGGATTGCATCACGGATCTGTCTCAAAGTGAGAGCATTATTTGCAATCACCATGTTACAGATCTCTTGTTCTTGTTGTTCATTGAGAAGTTTTCTTCTGCCACCCATGTGAGGTTGTCGTCCAATCCTAGACGTAGAAGTCAAAGGACAACACTGTATGACAATTGTAATGTATGCGTATTTGTTACAGAATGAGTTACTGTACTGTAACATCATATTGCAACATCACATTGAGGTAATATATTACAGTACTGTAGGCCTACACACACACACGGAATGAAGAGTTTATACATGTCTTGCTTTACAGTATGCACAGTACTGTATACTGTAATGACTCCATCATTGACTGAGTACATACCTGTTTTCCCTCGAAAGGTTTGGATGATGGAGGAGACAGTAGAGCGAGGCACATTAGGCTGCACTCGCGCCCAGCCTCTGCCATTGTCAGGCGATGGTTAACCACATGGTCTACAATTGTGGCCCGAATCTCATCCGGGACAGCATGGTGTCTTCGTGCTCCTCGGCCTCTTCCCCCTATTCCACCACCACGCATCCTCACTCCTCCTCCTCCGCCTCTTCTTCTTCTTCCTCTTCCTCCTCCTCCTCCTCCTCTTCTTCTTCCTCGAGCAGGAGGTTGCCCTTCTTGATTTACTTGGTGAGGTACCTCCATGTTCAAATGGTACTGGCCCTAGCCAAGCTCTATATATACACGTTTGGCAGCATTCACAACAATAGACAGCACCTGTCAGGTAACTAAACAAACTGTTTGGTTGGTCATCTGAGATGTGGGAAACTCCTCCTTCGTTGGTCAAGTTCTAATTTCACCTGATTGTCAATTACTGTCATGAATTTATCAAATGTTCCAAGAAATTCATATATGGTGTTCATGGTATTATGTTCTTGACTAATTTTGACAATTGAACAGACTATTGTGCATATGATGACTTACACGATGAAATCATGCTGACATGTTTTGGAGAGAACAACCATTAGACTGAGAATCAACTAATCAGTTTAGATCAGCAAGATCTATTTATTTGGAAAATGTGCTAAATGTGGGCTTATTGTGCTAACTGCAGGCTACTTGTACTTAACCATTTGCAAAGATGCACTGAGACACTTGAGACATGTACTAAGGCATTTGCAATTTGATGAAATCAATGAGAAATGCCATTCTGTTGTGAACATTTGCAAGGTGGTTTGGAGATCTGTCCATGTTATTTTGAGAATGTCATCTCGGTTTCAAGAAATGAGCCAAACCAATCGAGAAAAACTGTAATATATAACGACGGATTTTTCGCTGCTTCGCGTGTTCTGCGGACAATGTGTCTTTTTACTTCCTGTACATGCTTCCTCAGTTGGTTTGCCCAGTTGATTTCATACAAGGGACGCTATTGGTGGATGGCTGAGAAGCTAACCAATCAGAGCAAGCAGTTAAGTTCCTGTGTGCTGAATGGCTCAGCGACGGAGTGCTGAATGCGATTCTGCGGCGTTAACCAGCAAGTCTCGTCTCACTCATTCAGCATCAACGTGTTTCGCTGTGTAAAGAGTTAACTTTTGTGCTCTTTTGTGCTTATCTTTGTGCATAGTCAAGCCGTTCATTGTGGCTCCAAAACAATCTGCTCCAGCTACTGCTTCAGGGGCCGTGCCCAAGCGCCAACGAAAGATGTTAACGATTGCTGAAAAGGTAAATATTTTGGATATGTTGAAGGAAGGGAAAAGCTACACCGCTGTAGGACGCCATTACGGCATCAATGAGGCTACGATTCTTTGTATTTAAAAAGTAGGAAAGGAATATAAGATCTACGGCCGCAGTTTCCTTTTAACCAGGGTGCAAAACGAGTTGTAAGTGGATATAATAAGGCAGTAGTCTGGATGGAATCTGCTTTAGGGATTTGGATTGAAGAAGAACAACGGCAGTGTTACACAGTCACCTGAACAGGCTCCTTTAGAAGAGCTGTAACGCTCTCCTTTGTTGTGCAGTAAAACTAAACTCATTGTTATCGGACATGTCATCGTGTCATTGTTGGTAAGTAACCATAATTAATTTTCTACTTACAGTGTTTAGTACATGTACGCACGTTTAGTGTCACTGTACACACATTTACTGTACACAATTTTTCTTGCATTGTACGTATTTATTGCTGGTGGCCTGTCTATCGTAATGGCTGTAACATATGTGATATCGTAAACACTCGATATCTTTAAAATAATATTTAGGTTTTACTGTATATAAACAGGGTGTTTACATACATAATTTCAATGAATCTTACCTAATATCTAAGAGAATACAAAGGGATTATGCTGTATAACTGTGAGGGGAATATTTATAAACAGTGTGGGAGAGTTTATAAGGGCTTAAAATATATAAAAATAACCATACAAACATATGGTTTCTACTTCGCGGATTTTCACCTATCACGGGGTGGTCTGGAACGCAACCCCCACGATTGAGGAGGGATTACTGTATGTCGAAGTTACTCGTTCAAATTTCTATACAAGAGCAGAAGTGCCAAACACTTAAACAAGAGCATTTTTTTTAAATGGGCAGTGTGGTGACACAAAAGAAGACTTAGCTGCCTTACGGTCAAATGTCTGTGTGCATTTTGAGCATTTTCCCCATGCCAGAGTGGTCTTCCTCCAACATCCCCAAAATCATGCGTGTTAAGTTAAATTGGTCAAAACCGGCAAATCAGCCAAGTGTGTGTTTGAATGAGAATGGGTCCTGTGGAGGACTGGCATGCTGCCCAGGCCCGTGTCCTGCCTTGTACCCATTACTGTCAGGACAGGCTTTGGCTTCTGCCACTCCTGCCACTTGATTGTTACTCAGTTTGATGTTTATGCCTGTTGTGTTCAAATTTCAGCAGAGACTGAAGGAGGTCAAAAAGTCACCTGTAGACGTTTGCTAATGTCCGTACTCACGAGTCTTAGGAGCACTCAGCAGAGCTCAAGGGCAAAGCCAAAACTAAACTCCAAACTGCAATCTTTTCCTAAATTGATTTTCCTTGAATTAGTTAGGATGATGCTTCCCAATCAGCAATTTTTATACTACAAAAAACCAACCCCATGCATCACATGCCCAGCAGCAGGCAGCATCTAAAAGTACCAAAATGGTGGTGGCCTACAAGATTAAACATAAAGAATGGTGGCTAGACATGATGGAATGGGAGCAACGCGTCTCCAAAATAACATTAAAGGTACACTCCTAAGTGAGAATTACTAGCATATTCCTGAGCAAACACTGAATATATTAAAGTTAGAAACAACTTACTGTAAAGAGGGGCTACTGACCATGCCACTCCATAGGGGTCAAAGTATCAAGTGCTGTGTCCCCCAGCCATCCTATGTGACAACACGAGAGCCACAGCTGAGCAGGCCAAGCATGTTGGCTTCACAGCTGCCATCAGTAGAAAAAAAAAAAAAAATGAGCAGGACAAGGGGGGGGGGGGGGTAGGTCAGGGGGGTGTGGTTTGGGTTTTCAGGACAATGGGGGGAATGGGTGGGAGACTGGGGCAGAGCACATGTGGTGGAGAAGATGAGACGTGTGCCTGCAGCTTAGTGCTTCTCACAACGAATCACCAGGAACAAAACCAATTGATCTCTCTATTTGTGTGATTAACACTGGAAAGAAGATTCACAGGACAAGTGTGTTATGATTTGTGTCAATTTTAAATGAGCTCTGATTATTACATTTATACAGAGGACTCCAAAAGTATTCAGCCCCCTTCAGTTTCTGCACACTTTACTGTGCTGTAGATTTAATTTTAAATTTCTCATTTTTACCCATCAATCTACACTCAATAACCGAAAATGACAAAGTGAAATGTTTGCAAATTTCTTAAAAATCAACACCTCGAACCTCTACACAGGTACCTTAAGTCAGCACTTTGAAGAAGACCCCTTGGCACCACTTACAGCTTCAAGTCTTCTTGTGAAGGTCTCTACAATCTTTGCACACCTGGGGCCTCATGTATAAACGGTGCGTACGCACAGAAATGTTGCGTAAGAACTTTTCCACGTTCAAATCGCGATGTATAAAACCCACACTTGGCGTAAAGCCATGCACTTTTCACCGGTACCTCATACCTTGTCGTATTTAAGTTCTTTGCTTAGTTTTGCAGACTGGCGGCACCCAGCGTCAAAGCAGTGCTACTGTTCCTGTGTGGTTACTCTTTATCTTCCTGGCGTGGCTTTATAAATACACTGAAACTAACCGCATATTGTTTATTAGTGTAATGCATCTGATTGTAATTAACTTGTAACAATATAATGGTCCAGGGAACAGCCATAGTATTCCAAATACCATAACTGCTTTAGCGTTGTTACTCTCACTGCACCTTCTTCTTCTTTCAGCTGCTCCCGTTAAGGGTTGCCACAGCAGATCATCTTTTTCCATATTACTCTCACTGCACCACTCAGAGTATTTATATCACTGTATCTGAGTGTGGAATCACAGCAGCAACTGATCGGAAAGAGAATTATCGGTATACAGCTTCAAGGACACGCTGTCTCAGCCACTGCAAAACGTTTTAAAGCCTTTTCTGTACGGACCTCGCGGTTCAGAAACAGTTTCATCCCAAGAACTATAAACGCACTTGTAGAACTGTTAGTACTTATAAGTACAATCACCCCGCTGTAAACTTGCACTATAGTTATAATATCGCACAACCTGAGCCACTTTATAAAGCGCGTATTTACATATGATGACGATATCATTTTTAAGGTGAAATGCAGCAAAATATGTTTATTAAATTATACAGATAAAACTTTAACTATATTTAAATAATCTATATTCTTCACTGGGAGTGTTGTGAAGGATAGAATAATTAAACATGTACTACGAAGATATTTCAATGTGCCTTAAACGTTTTGAAGAATCGGCGCTAAGCTTACAGATGGCTTAACTTCTATTACAGAGCTGAATGTGTGGCGATTTGGTTTGGTATTTGGGGAAAGAAAAGCAAGGACTTCAGTGGCGGCTACGCCAATATATATTGAATATAAAACAGAAATAGAAAATAACAACACAGCTAAATACGCAGCGACAAACTTCAGAAAAAGTTAAATGCTTGTGTCATGAGCACGAGGCGGCTATGCAGTGTCTGCAACGGACGTGGCCATCCACCATGTATAAGCTACCTTACTGACATTGGCGGGTGAAGGAGCCACCAATTCTTCCTCTGCCCAGTGCCACCACAAGCCTAGAGCCGCCCCTGAGTACTGCTGCAATAAATTATTTCATCGAAGGTCACACACAATCACTGCGCTGTGAAACCCATGTTTAATAATGTGCTTTAACTCTTATCATCATGAAAATGATATCACGTATACAGTATTTTAATTATTCAGAGAGCTGTAATATCACGAATGTAATTGATTCTGTGTCCAGTTGGAGAAAGAGAGCCGGTTTAAGAAGCAAGTAGTGATTCACACACATAGAGCACATAGAAGATCAAATACAAAACAAAGCATTTAACGTGCTACTTTAATTACGATGTGATTTGAGAAACTGGTTAATTAAACGATTTTAAGATGACGTTTATGATGTTCTACTTTAATGACAAAATAAACTACGTGATTAAAGTGGAAATGTCGAGATTGAAGTTGACATTTCGTGCTTTTTCCCCACCGTGTGCCTTTTGTTCTCTGTACCCTAATAATCTTTCATATGACACTCAGACAGTGGGCTACAACTCAGCTTTTCACGGCGACTTTGACTGTGACGTCTTTATTATTTCCGGCAACGTGAATGTGAGCTTTCAAGTTTCTCCAACACGCTATGTCACTCGATCAACTTCATTTTGTTGATTATACCACGGCTTATTTGAACAAATAGTATGTTTTTCCTTTGCCTCCACTTGGTATTCACTGAAATTCTTATATTTTCCCCCGTGCTTTTCCCATTGTCTTTTCACAGAAGGCTGAGCTTAAGAGCGATTTATATTGATTTGCATATTTAAAGAGGCGCAATTCTGGGAGGATTTGGGGCGTTACATAATGCGCGTGCACGAGCGTTATTTTTCACGCTGATCGGGATTTATGTAGCGGAAGAACGTGGAAGTTGGAGTACGCACAGATTCCTGCATCTGGATTTTTCTGTGCGTAAGCACATTTCGGCTTTTGTACTTACGCCATGTTATAGTGTGAGTTCTACGCTCGGCGTTATACATGAGGCCCCTGGATTTGGGCAGCTTGTCATCTTCTTTCTTGTAGAATCCTCTCAAGCTCCGTTGGATGGGATGGAAAGTGTCTGTAAACGGCGATCTTCAGGTCTCTCCACTCAAACAGACTGGTCACAAAGCCACTCCCAGCATTGTCTTGGCTGGATGCTTCGGGTCATTGTAGTATTAAAAGGTCTCGCATTTTGGGGTTACAGTTTTCTTCAAGGACCTCTCTGTATTCTATCCTCCTTCCCTCAGTTCTGACCAGGCTCCCTGTCCCTGCCACTGAGAAGCACCCCATAACATGACGCTGCCACCATGCTTCATCGTAGGGATGGCATTAGGCAGGTCAAAAGCAGGGCCTGGTCTTCAACAGAAGTTTTGCCCAAAGAGCTCAGTTTTTCTCTCATTACACCAGAGAGTCATTTTCCACAAAGCTCTCCTAGTCCTTTAAGCGGTCACGTCTTTTACTTGAGTGGTCGTCGTCCATCCACTCCCCATTAACGCCTGATTGACGGAGTACTGCCAAGATGGTCGTCTTTCTGCAGGGTTCTCACAGGCTCTGTTAAATTAATCACTTATTCCTTGGCTGGCCCTGATCACATGGTCAACTTGAAGACGACTCCTGGTGGTTCTACACTTGGTCCATTTCTCAATTATTGAGGCTAATGCACTCCTGGGAATGCGCAAAGCTTTACAAATGGTTTTAATGCCCCTGCCTGATCGATGCCTCACCACAGAGAGCCCCTTGGACTTGATGGATTGTTTTTTTTTTTTTTTTTACATGCAGTGTGAATTGTGGACCAGCTATCTGCAGGGGTCTGCCTCTGTAAATGTTTGCCACAGGTGGACCCCAATCGAGTTCTCAACAGAAGCAGGAGGCCCCTGAACACAGTCTGCCGTGCCACAACAAGGGGTCCGAATACTTCTAAGGAATGCAAGATTTCAGTTTTGGATTTTTAAGACATTTGCAGACCTTTCTGAAAACGTCTTTCACTTTGTCACGATGAGTTCTTGAGTGCTGATTGTTGGCCAAATTCTATCCATTTAAATGAAATCTTTCTTTTCTGTTCTTCAACTTTGATTTACATCTCCTGTCCCGGTTATGAACTTGTCTGCTTATTACAAGTGTGACTCCTTCAAATGCCTGCCACCCAGTGCAGCGACTATCAGAGGGCACCATCTTTTGTGCCCATGTAATGAATGCTCAGGCTGGCAGGGGTGGGCCACGTTGTCATCATCCTCCTTTCTCTCTCCCTCTCTTTCGCAGGGCGCTTTCTGGATGAAGAAGGACAGCTCATTCTCGCTCCGTCGCCCAGCTTCCTGCCTTTTGGGATGGGAACTCGTGTCTGCCTGGGTGAAGCCCTGGCCAAGATGGAGCTCTTTCTCTTCATGTCCTGGCTGCTGCAGCGCTTCTCCCTGGCTATTCCTGAAGGCCACTCTTTACCTGACCTGCAGGGCAAGTTTGGAGTCGTCCTCCAGCCGAACAAGTTTATGGTGGACACCAGGCTGAGGGACGTATGGCTGAAAAATCAACAAGTCTCCAGTTAAGAGGCATCCTCTGCCAATACACTTTTGCATTTTGCAAGTGACTCTTCTTCCTCAGCCTGTGCCATGTTCTGAAATCCTGGAAGACAATAAAAGTTACAAACAAAATAAAGAATAAAAAAAAATCTCTTGGTTGTAAGAATATAAAATGTGCCAACACAATGTGCTCACCTGACCCACTCACAGACACGTAAAAACTTTGACAGACGAGGAGGCCATCTGGTTTGTCAAGCCCACTTGTTTAGCTGAAGGCTAAGCCCTCCCAATATCTAATGTCTTCTTAAAGGTTGTTAAGCGTTTTTGCTTCAACTCCATGTCTTGGTTGTTTCTCCCCAAGTCCCACAACTCTCAGAGTAAAGAGGTGCTTTCACCAGGCTTCAGTCTTAAATGCACTTCCCTTAATTTCCACTGAAGTCCTCAAGTACGCGACTCGCCCTTAACCAGAAAGGAGGCCACCGGATCTGCTTTATCAAAGCCTTTGAGGATTTGAAATACTGCAGATTAGGTCCCCACACTGTGTTTGCTGCTCGAGACTAAACAGATTTAAATCTCCGCGTCTGTCGCAGTAGGACATGTCCTTAAGTCTCCACTGCTGCGGAGTCTTTCTTGTACCGTGGTGACCCCAAGTGCACACAACACTCCAGATGTGGACTCAACCCTGCCCTGTTTTGGTTCATTACTATAAAAGGTCACCCCCTGGTCACTTTCCAGTCTGTTTTGTGGTAAGGGAAACTGTAAATTGTCCAATTACTTTGCCCCAACTGAACCACACCTTTAAATATTTTTGTACCCCTATTGTCCTAATCTGAGCCTGACAGCCATCTGTGGGCTGCTCTCATGGCACCAATGCAACACGTTTGATAACCACGGAGTACACACTTTTGGGGGGGGTGTGGAACTGCAACAAAGTGGGTAGCATCTTATCAAGGCAAACTTGAGAAAAGGGATGTGGCAGATAGCATGATCACAGAAGCCCCCAACAGCCTACCAACCACCACAAAGGTATGAGGGTATAGAAAAGAATTGGCCCCTGTGAAAATACCTTGTGTTGCATTACAGCCAAAAATGAAAACAAATCACACAAAAATAATTTTTCAGATTTATTTACTTGATATACTACCTCTAACAACTTAGTTTGGAAAAATAATTATAAAAAAAAGTTTTTTAACTTTTTTTCACTAAAGTCTGAAGTGATAAAGGATCATCACCCACTTTCACTACTTTGTTGTTCCACCTTTTGCTTTAATGACAGCGTCGAGCCTGTTGGGATCCTCCTCTATCAACTTTACACATCCAGATTGAGGAATATTTGCCCGCTCATCTTTACAGGAGTGTTCAAGCTCAGGCAAATGTCAGATGGCTTGTGCCACCTCCACCTACTCAAAGCTTCGTGATGCTCCAACAATGATGGATGGATTAAAAGGCAGAACTCTACGTGACCATCTTCATTAAGCCCTTCTGTGAGAACCCCAAATCCAAAGAGGACTGTTTCATTTATGTTAGGTAGAATGCCCAGAGGGGACTGGGCAGTCTAATGGTCTGGAATCCTACAGATTTTATTTTTTTCTAAAGCCGTCTGGAGTTTTTTTTTCTTATTGTGTCTTTTATTTTTCTATTCTTTATTATGTAAAGCACTTTGAGCTACTGTTTGTATGAAAATGTGCTATATAAATAAATGTTGTTGTTGTTGTTGTTATGGTGGGCTGAAAATCAAACAAATCACCAGCACCAGATAATATTCACCCTCGGGTTCTTAAGGAGGCTAGCGAATCCAGATATAAACCTTTGACATGTTTAGGTAATCACTGCAGACTGGGGAGATTCCAAAGGACTGGAAAATGGCAAATATTAGCCATCCATCCATCCATCCATCCATTCTCTTCCGCTTATCCGAGGTCGGGTCGCGGGGGTAGCAGCTTAAGCAAAGAGGCCCAGACTTCCCTCTCCCCGGCCACTTCTTCCAGCTCTTCCGGGAGAATCCCAAGGCGTTCCCAGGCCAGCCGGGAGACATAGTCCCTCCAGCGTGTCTTGGGTCTTCCCCGCGACCTCCTCCCGGTTGGACGTGCCTGGAACACCTCACCAGGGAGGCGTCCAGGAGGCATCCTGATCAGATGCCCGAGCCACCTCATCTGACTCCTCTCGATGCGGAGGAGCAGCGGCTCTACTCTGAGTCCCTCCCGGATGACTGAGCTTCTCACCCTATCTTTAAGGTAAAGCCCAGACACCCTGTGGAGGAAACTCATTTCAGGCTTGTATTCGATCTCGTTTTTCTCGGTCACTACCCATAGCTCATGACCATAGGTGAGGGCAGGAACGTAGATCGACTGGTAAATTGAGAGCTTTTGACAGCTCCTTTTTCACCAAGACAGACCAATGCAGAGCCCGCATCACTGCGGACGCCGCACGATCCGCCTGTTGATCTCACGCTCCATTCTTCCCTCACTATGAACAAGACCCCGAGATACTTGAACTCTTCCACTTGGGGCAGGATCTCGCCTCCAACCCTGAGAGGGCACTCCACCCTTTTCCAGCTGAGGACCATGGTCTCAGATTTGAAGGTGATGATTCCCATTCCAGCCGCTTCACACTCAGCTGCAAACCGATTCAGAGAGAGCTGAAGATCACGACCTGATTAAGCAAACAGGACAACATCATCTGCAAAAAGCAGTGACCCAATCCTGAGTCCACCAAACTGGACCCCCTCAACACCCGGCCTGCACCTAGAAATTCTGTCCATAAAAGTTATAAACAGAATCGGTGACAAAGGGCAGCCCTGGCGGAGTCCAACTCTCACTGGAAACGGGCTCGACTTACTGCCGGCAATGCGGACCAGGCTCTGACACCGGTTGTACAGGGACCAAATAGCTCTTATCAGGGGGTCCGGTACCCCATACTCCTGGAGCACCCCCCACAGGATTTCCCGAGTGACACGGTCAAACGCCTTTTCCAAGTCCACAAAACACATGAAAACTGGTTGGACAAACTCCCATGCACCCTCCAGGACCCTGCTAAGGGTGTAGAGCTGGTCCACTGTTCCGCTACCAGGCCAAAAACCATACTGTTCCTCCTGAATCCGAGGTTCAACTATCCGATGGACCCTCCTCTCCAGAACCCCTGAATAGACTTTCCCAGGAAGGCCGAGGAGTGTGATCCCTCTGTAGTTGGAACACACCCTCTGGTCCCCTTTCTTAAAGAGGGGGACCACCACCCCGGTCTGCCATTTTAGAGGCACTGTCCCTGATGTCCATGCGATGTTGCAGAGACGTGTCAACCAAGATAGTCCTACAACATCCAGAGCATTGAGGAACTCCGGGAGTATCTCATCCACCCTCGGGGCCACGCCACCAAGGAGTTTTTTCACTACCTCGGTGACCTCAGTCCCAGAGATGGAGGAGCCCACCTGTGAGTCCCCAGGTTCTTGTTTCTCATTGGAAGGCATGTTGGTGGGATTAAGGAGGTCTTCGAAGTACTCCCCTTACCCACCCACAATGTCCCGAGTCGAGGTCAGCAGTCCACCATCCTCACCATATACGGTGTTGACACTGCACTGCTTCCCCCTCCTGAGACGCCAGACAGTGGACCAGAATCTCCTCGAAGCCATTTAAAAGTCATTGTCCATGGCCTCCCCAAACTCCTCCCATGCCCGAGTTTTTGCCTCAGCAACCACTGAAGCCGCATTCCGCTTGGCCTGCCGGTACCTATCAGCTGCCTCCAGAAAATGAAAATTTAGAGTTTAAATTTTCCAAATGAAAATTTCAGAGTTACTATTCTTGGGAAAACCACAGACTCACAGATACAAATCAAATGAAAATTAAAAGCATTAATTACTTCTCACTGAGTAATATAAATTAAAAAAAAAATCCTAATAACCAGTCTAAAAGTACTGTACTAAGTCAATTAACAGTACATTACTCCAGGTGGTCTCACATCTGCAGAACCCCTCTCATTGGCACAGAAGCACATCTTGAGGGGGAACGGCAAGCTTCACTGCAAGAGTGCAGGACCACAGTCAGGTCAGCGGTATCTTAAGAATCACGAGGAGGCAGAAGCCCCCACAGAGTACCACGGGAATATTTAAGGAAATGTACTTTTTTATATGCTTTTTCTTTTAACTAGGCCAAATATCTTGCCCCGGTGGAAATGGTTAAGACAGTTTGTAAAATAAAGAATGCATTCTAGTTAAGGATAAACTATAGTTAAAAAAATAAATAAAATTGCTAATGAGAAAGTTCATAAGGAAGTGGTGATCTCGTACTGACACACATGACTTGTGTGGGCAACTATGACCCGTCGCCTTAAAAACACACTGGAACAATAAAGAAACACTCCTTAAGCATCCATGGGGGTCCATTTACTAATAACACAAAAAATTAATAGCAAAAATCAAACTGCAGGAAGACTTGACTTGTCTTTGTTAAATAAAAAAATTAAATAATTTCTATCATTTTTAAAGTTTAAATTGTGCAAATGCATAACACTAGCTTTCTGCTGCCAACAAGCCCAATTTGAGATTTCTAGGAAAAAAATGCATAGTCAAAGTCATAAAAACAAAAAATTCAAGTAACTTTCCGAATTCATAGCCAACATAAAAGGGGCAAAAATGTCTACAGAAAACATTTCAACGTACCCAGCAATATTTTTGAACAGGTCTGCAGAATTACATATATAAAATTCACTATAGAGAAGTGACCTGAAGGCCAGTTACTCAGAAATAAAGCATTAAAAAAAAAAAAAATCAATTACAGGCTCTTAAACTAACAACACTCTTTTAATCCCATTGTCTGTATCTTTTTAATGGTTATTTCATTGAAAGGCCAGGACAATTAAATGACCCTTTTGTTATAAATGTCACACAAGCATTCAAAGATTTGCATACCACATCAACACTGAATGAACCCCCTTAATGATCAAATGTCTCGAGTATGAGAAAACCAAAAAGCTGAAAACTTTCCAAACACATTCTACTGTATTTTATACATGTTAACCATGATGTAGGATTTCCATTATTCTTTAAACCATTTTGTGTGTTATATATATATATATATATATATATATATATATATATATATATATATATATATATATATATATATATTTTTTTTAAAAACAGTGTCTTTTGGAACAGCTCTCTACAGCCGTACTCTGAAGAGTTAACACAACAAAACTCTTTAACAGCTACTAAGACTTCTTCCTTTGCAGTTTCTTCCCCATATGAGCCTGTCCTGTCAGTATGAACATGGGCACCAAGAACCCTACATGACCTGCTTCACATTAAGACAGCGCAACCCACATGCAAAGAAACACCTTTGCTTCACAAACATAGAATTACTGAGTTTCTCAGACAACAATTCCTGCATTTTTCTTTACCACAAATGTCAAGACCGTCCTGCAAAATTCACATTCACATATGGCTTAAATTTGTTCTTAGTATAATGATGGCCACAAATCAACCACAGTAGTGAACCAAATACACATTTTCCCCTGTTAAGCTTCTTCCTCAAGTCTCTTGTGCTCAGCTTTGAGGGTCACTGCTTCCATTTGGAGCATGCGGCAACTCCCGCTCATTTATGGTGTGCCAAAGCAGGCACACAGGATGCCGTGATGGCTGGGGCTGACCATTTTCTTGATGTCTCTCTGGGTAAACCATTCCTTGTTCCTCATCCCCACAAGGCTGAGATTCACAGGAATTGCAGCCTTCATAGAAGTCCATTGGTCCATCCAAATTATCATCAAGGAGCCCATCATCTTCCCTTCCACGACAAACACAAACTTCGATGCCAGAATCTCCAGTGAAACGCTGGTGTCTTCCAGGTGTTTTTCTTTATCTTCTGAAAAGCTTTCAGAACTGAAGTCTTTCAAAAGCTCTTTCTGAAAATCTTCCTCTTTGTCTGGGAAAGAAACACTATCAGCCATCTCATTGCTACAAGTAACTTGTCCATCACGTTCAATGGCAGGAGGCGGTTTTAGGATAGCCTGCTGAATGTAGTCCACTGGTGGCTGAGGGTCAAGATCACCAGGTCGTGCAGAGATAACATCTGCTACAGGTGTAGGGCTACCTTGTATTGCATGGGGATTTCTTTCAACCTGCTCTAAATTTATAACGCCACTTCCAGGTGGAGGACATGGCTGTAAGGCACTATAAGGAGGAGGAGGAGTTGGTGGCCTGTTTACCACTTCCTCATAAGCTGGTAATGTGGAAGACGAATGTTCTCTTCGTTCCCTTGTACTAATTCATGTCTGAGAAGTAAGCTTTACAAAACCATGTAATAGCATGCTTTGTTTTAGCAAACAGAAAAATGTTTGTGCAAAGGACTCAAGGTCTGAGCATTCCACACATGAGTCTGCCTTATCACGTTTTCCCTTAGCTTACATCTGAACGCCATAACAAAAGGAGCCAAGAAATCAAGTTGCACAAGGGGCGTTGAAGGGGCTAAAGGTTTGTGTATAATAAATGTGTTGACTGTTACATTTTATAATGATATTAAATTACGCATTCTAGGGGTATAAAACTGGACCCCACCCAACAGACGGGGTTCAGAAGAGCCCTGACGCTGTCATGTATATTTGATTGTCTGCTTTTCTGAAACTCTTCTCACCGTGACTCTGAAAATAAAGCTGCTTTATAACCGCACCTGCTGTCGGGTCTGAGATTTCGTCCACAGTTTTGGCAAGCGTGGGGCAGGAGGCGGCAGACGGCTCCTCGTGCAGGATCGTCCAGATGACCGTGGTGGAGCCGATTCCGGCCGGATCGGGTCCAGCTTCGGTAAATGTAGGATTGGCCTGCCTTGGGCGTTTCCTGCGTGGGAGTCCCTGACCTCCTCCTAGCCGATACAGGCACGACTTGACGGCATTTTCCATGCAGGTGGATGGAGTCACGGTGAGTAGATCGGGGGATTCCTGTTAGTTTGACTGGTGTGCTGGAAGTAATATGAATATAGAAGGAAAAGGAATAAAAAGCATATGCAAAATAAAGAATAAGAAAGCATACTGTATGGAAAATACATAGGAGTGTTCTAAGGGCTCACGGAAAGTGACTTGGGACCCTACGGAAAAGCGGCACAGTGTGAATGTTAGCTAGTCACCCCTGTGGAAAGGATTAGAAAAGGGGCGAGTGGCACGCTCCTATAATAATTTGAGGAACGGGGGTGAAAGGGCGTATTTAGAGAATGTGTGTCTAAATAAACGGGAGGTCGAGTTTTTCATCTGCTGTCTGGTCATACTCTTGTTTCAACGGGTTGCTAAGGTGACGGAGACAATACCCTGGCAGATTGACGCATACAAACCGTCTGATGAAGGGATCGGGGTAAAAACCTCCATATCCTGGACTCCACGGGGCGTATTGATGTAGGATTCTGCTGATGCAAATAACGGACACGAAGTCACCTGAAGCTGTAATCCGGGAATAGGAGCGGACGGCGGGTGGAGCGGGGTTTATCGAGGGCTGAGTCACTTTCTGCTGAGATCCTGCCACTCACTATGGGAAAAACAATCAGTAGCCAGTCAAACAGTCCCCCAAGAGTCCTAAAAACCTAACGTTAGAAGGATTATTTTCGGGGGATCGCCAGGCTCCTAGTGTGCTGTCGGGATCGAAAGGCGGGTCCCCTAGAAAGCTCATTGAAAAGAAGACAGGAATTAAAAAAAGCATGTAGGAGGTGGAATAAGGACAGTGGAGGTGGATGGCCAGTGGAAGGAACTGGAGATATGAATTAGAAAAATACTGTGCAGAAATACACAGGGTTGTTGTAATGGAGGTCCTTATCGGATGGATATTTATGACAGATGGGAATTGGTTATTAAAGACCGTGCGTTGGAAGCGGCACAAAAACGGAATGAGCTTTTAGTTGCTGAACTTAAGAATAGAAAGGAAAAAGAACAGCTGCTTATAGCTTTACAGAAAGTGTAGGCTGATACGGGACCCCAGTCTGAAGGAAGGAGGAGAAGGAGTGATAAAAAAAAAAAAAAAAAAAAAACTTTTATATCCAGTGCTTTCTTCCGCAACACTTTACCCACAACCCCTTCCACTGCCACATTCAATCATTGCCCCAACGGCTCCTGTGGTTACCGATGCCCCAGTTACTGATGATTTCTTTGATGAACAATATCAATGTGACCCCTCCTCACTTACAGATCCTGATGATGAGACTGACGGCCACTTGTTAGGGGCTATGGGAGGCTTTCTAACTTACACAAAAAGCCCTCCATTTCACAACGTGCTAGAATCAAAACCCTCAGAGATAAGACCCCTGAAAACCTTACCCCATTTAAGTCCCCTAAACCTTTAGCACCCACATTTTCATGCCCTTTAATTGAGGTTCCTAACCCCCGACACGATCCCACACTGCCCCCAGGAAACGATAACCCCACTACTGTAATGATACACGTAACTGGATATTCAAGAGCTGAAAGACGTAGTGTCCAATTGCCTGATCGTAAGGTAATCGGTGGGTTGAAGTTTGTGGAACAGGTGCAGCAACTAGACAACATATGGACCCAGGTGCTACGCAGAAAGTTGGGCACCACTTGGGCTACTGTCAATTATGGGCAGCATAATGGAGTACAGTGGCATTGGAATGAGGCATTGCCTCGTGGACAAAATAATGAGGGTCCTTTCCTTGCCAAATGGGAATCTGTGAAAACTGCAATAGCTGCAAAATATAAAAAGGGCACCGACTACCTTTTCAGCTGCCAAACAAAAGAAAGATGAGACAGTAGATGAATGGGCACACCGCATTCAGGACTTGTTGACAAACCATTCTGGCTTAGACAGCCCAGACGACCGTAACAAGGCAGGAGTTCCTCCTTTTCTGTCAGGACTCAGAAGTGATATTCAAAATAAAGTACGACGTCCTGTATTTGGATGGGAAAGTGCCACTTTTGATGAAGTTAAAAAAAGACACGCGAGCATGCTGAACGACAGACTAAACAAAAGAGTCAGACACTCAGACCAAGTTAATCGCGGCACAAATGAATTATTATGCAGGTGGAGCTCAGGCAGGGGTAGAGGACGTGAAAGACGTGGATTTTCCGAGAACAGGGGCGGCCGGGGAGAGGTAGTGGATTTTTACTTCCTAATCCGAATTCTTCATCTGCTCAGCCGCCTCTCCCCTCAGATCAAGCACCTACACATCTTGCCTGTTACGATGGGACACTTCTGCAGCAATTGCCCTTACCTGAACCTGAGGATATTCCTTTCACAGGGACCCCAGCCACTCTTTTCAGTTACCTTTGCTCACTTGCCATGCGGACACAGATCCTTTATTGACTTTGCTGAATGGCACTGAAACTGCTTTTCTAATCTGCCTCGAACGATACACTGACTGTTCTTAGTGCTTCTGGACAACCACATTTTTTACTGGTGTCTAAACCTCTTCGAGTTCAGCTTCATTCCAGTGGTTCCACTTTGATGCACCGTTCTTTGTAAATCAGCTCTGCCCTGTTAATCTGTTAGGAAGGGATGATGACTAAGCTCTCCCTCTCTATTTCTCTAACCAAACGAGGGTTTCACTGTTCTATTCCTAAATTCCTGTGCCAAACCTCCCCACACTAAGCCCTCTTTTGCAGCCTGGACCCTGAACATCTCCTCACACACCATTCTCCTAAAGCCCTACACTCTTATATTCTTTTCCCCACTTGCAAGTCCCCAACACCCTCCACTGCACTGCCCAGTACTTCCCTTCTGAAGTGGACACACCTTGGTTAGAATCTTTTCTCTCTTCAGGTAATAGCCCAGAGACCCTCCATATCCCTTGCATTTTTTTCTCATGCACACACAGCTGCTGCTGTCAGTGCACTTCACATATTCCCAAAGCGTTTTCTATTTAGGAGGTTCGGTTCCCCATGTTTTCTTTAGCCAATTATAGCACCGTTCACTGAGTTGAAATTGGGGATTGGGTGGAACAATGTTTCAATAGGACGGACTGGCTACATGTTGCTTCGGTATCTTTGATACCTCAGATCATTTGATAACTAAAGTTTGTGCTTCAACATGATTTTTTAGTACATCGTGCATTGTGTTTTTTCATTGCAAACCGCCTCTCCCTCTTGGCTTTCCTCACTTCCCGATGCACTTTGGTCCCAGGGGAAAAATGATTATGGAAGGATAGCACACTGTGAGCCACTGGTGATTTACCCAAAATCCTCCTTCCGCCCGCATCGCTCCCAGTATCCTCTGTCTCCAGCAGCAGAGGCTGGCATCTCCGCCGTACATTCCGATCTCGTGAAACGTGGAGCAGTCATTCAAGTTAAATACTCTCCAGTCAACTCCCCCGTTTTACCTGTTTAAAAGGCTGACGGTTCATGGCGTTTTTGTTTAAGATCTTCGACACGTAAATTCTGCAGTTTTTCCTAGGGCACCTATTGTTACTAATCCTTCCACTATTCTTTCTACGATACCCTCGTCTGCCTGTTATTTCTCTGTTATTGACTTTGCTAATGCTTATTTTTGTATTCCTTTGCACCCCGACTCTCAATTCTGGTTTGCCTTTACTTTCCCAAAACCGCCGTTGGACATGGACCGTTATGCCTCAGGGATATATTGTAGCCCTTGTGTATTGGATAAGCTCTTGCTCAAAATTTAAAAGGCTTTTGGCGGAAAAGACAGTGTATTGATACAGTATGTGGAATGTTGTGTAGTACTACGAAGCAGATTGTGCACGGATACTCAGCAATTGTTATTATTTAGCAGAAAATGGCCACAAAGTTTCTAAAACAAAACTGCAGTTAATTCAAACAACCGTGAAATATTCAGGTCATGACATTTCTTGTGAAACGAGAGCTCTCTCTCTCTAGCGACCGTATAAACACCATTCAAAATCTTCCTAGACCAAGACATGTTACAAAGCAACAGGTTGTGTCTGTATTAGGCATTATAGGATACTGCCGGCAATGGATTTTAAACTTCAATGAAAGAGCACAGCTTTTGCAAACTTTAGCGGTCACCCCTGATCTCCCCCTTTCTGGTCAGGTGGCATGGAAAGATCAAGCTGGGAAGGCTCTATGTGACTTAAAAAAAAAAAGTGCCCTACTGTTTGCATGCGTTGGGACTGTTGACTATCTCGTCCATTCACTCTGTTTGTGGACTAAAAGGGGGATATATGAATGCATTTTTACACAACTCCATGGAGAAAAAACAAAGGCTTAGCCTATTTTTTGAAAAAATTGGATCCAGTGGCTGTGGGACTTCCAACCTGTCTCAGAGCTGTAGCAGCCACAACAGAGGCCATGCTAGCCAGTACAGAATGTGCTCATGAGCCCCTAGTGGTAAAAGTGCCTCACGTACACTCCATTTTAGTACAGGCTAAAACCTCACATCTCACTACTGCTAGGGAAATACACTACCAAAATATACTCTGTACATTGTCAAACGTTACCATAGAAAGGTGCTCCACCTTAAATCCAGCTACATTGCTTCCAACTGAAAATCAAGGGAACCCCACAACTGTCATGATAAAATAACTAAGGTTATAAAACCTAGACCAGACCTACAGGAAACACCCTTAGGAACAGGAGAGATAATTTTTGTGGATGGGTGTTCTTTATGATTGGAAAATGGAACACCTTCAACCAGCTATGCAGTGGTCAAAGGTGACCACCTGCTGGAAGCAAACCCAAATTTCTTCAAGTTTAAGCACGCAGGCAGCTGAGTTGATAGCTCTCACCCGAGCTTGTCAGTTGTCAGAGGGAAAAATTGTAACTATCTATACTGATTCTAGATATGCTTTTGGAGTCTGCCATGATCATGGGGCATTATGGAAACTCAGGGATTCAAGACCAGTACTGGCAAGCCCATTCAACATAAAAAACGAAAAGAATCCCTCTTAGAGGCCATAACAAAACCATCAAAGCTAGCGATCATTAAATGTCAAGCTCACATAGGAAAACAGGATCCTGTCAGTAAAGGAAACAAATTACACACCAATCTTTTTATTCCAACAGAGAAATGACCAGGACACTGATAATCAAATTATTTCTTTACAGAATGCAGCCACGGACACCGAGAAGAGAAAATGGTCCAAAGAAGGGTCCCTCTCTGATGGAGTCTGGACCCATAAGCAAACTAACAAACCTTTCATCCCAAAAGCTTCTTTCCCAGGTATGGAAAAAATCGCCCATGGCCTAGACCATGCTGGAAAAGACGCCATGGTTCAAGATGTTGAAAAATATTGGGAAGCTGTAGGTTTCTCTACATATGCAGAGCAGTTCTGCAGGTGCTGTGCATTATGTCAAAAGTTTAATGTAGGAAAGGGCACCCAGGTAAGTCCCGCCATTACACCTAACCTAATGGGTCCATTCGAACACCTTCAAATGGACTTCATTGAATTAACACCATCAAAGGGGTACCGATACTGTTAAGTAATTGTTGATGTGTTCTCCGATGGGTGGAAGCTTTCCCTTCCAAACATGCAGATGCCAAACCTGTGGCAAAAGCTTTGATAAAGGAAATCATTCCTAGATGGGGAATACCACAGAAATTACAAACTGATAATGGCACCCACTAAATTCTGTTATAAATGAATTAACCACCTGGCTCCAGATAAATGTGCATCATTATTGCAAATACCACCCCCAGAGTGGAGGTATTGTGGAACGATGCAATGGTACCTTGCAATCTAAATTGGCTAAAATCTGTGAGCAAACAAATTTAACTTGGCCTGATGCTCTGCCTCTGGCCTTGATGGGATTAAGGGGAAGAACACATTGGCAGTTAGGGCTGTCGCCATTCGAAATTCTGACCGGATGGACCATGCCATGGCATGGTCATAGGTAATGTTACACTGCATACTGTGGACAATGATCTTCTTTCCAGTCTTACAGGTCTCCGAGCTTCTCTGAAGGAAGTCCACGAGCAGGTGAATCAGGCCTGGAGAACTAGTCCTCCATCAAAGGACTCCCCGATTCCATTAGGAACCTGGATTCTGGCTAGAGATACTCGAAGGAAACATTGGCATCACCCTCGTGGAGAGGACCGTTCCAAGTTCTGCTGTAGACACCACATGCTGTTAAAGTTGAGGGACTGCCTGCTTGGATTCACATCTCACATTGCAAAAGATGGCACCCTTGATTGTGGTCCTACTATGTCTTTCCATCCCCTTGTCGACTGCTCTGGTCACCTTGACTTTTCCTTTCGGAATCACCACATCAGTTCAGGTGGATTTCTGTTCTATTATTGACTGTGGGACTGATCGACAAATCCAGTGGAACTGGTCTGACAAATATGTGTGTGTAACTGTTACAAACTCTGGATTCGGAAGTAACTGTGACATGTGGGACTGGGTTTTGGCTAATACTGGAACTGATGACTGGGGTTTATTAACCCTATAAGGCCCAGAAGTATGGTCTGAAATATCGTTTTTCTATTATAAAAGGACATGCCCCTCATGAATGTGCGAATACCATTGTAACCCTTTGATCATTACTCTGAAGAACCCTTCTTTACATGATTCAGGAACCTGTATTTTAGGGGCATATGTATCTGGAATAGATCCTCTAGGGAGATTTCAAATTAAGGTTGAGAACCCTGTTACTAACACCTCCCATTTCCCCACACACACACCTCTCTCTCCTACCCCTGGTCCAAACCCGCCCCCTGTCAAGGTCATGAATATTTCCACCTCTTCTTCCACTTTTTCGATTGAAATTGGGTATGGGGATCAGAACCGTTGGCTGCAATGGGTATTATATTCGGCTAGACAAGTGAATCAATCTGATTGCTATGCATGTGCTATAGCCACATTTGGCCACTGTCCCTTTTCCTCTTTCTAACATATCTGATCCTACTGGCCTTCCTTGCCTACTTGCCCTTTTTATCTCTTCCTCTATTCCAATCGACTCTAATTACATTACACTTTCCCTTCTTTTTCCCCCTACTCTTCCCATGACTCCCGATATTCCAGCCTGATGAAGGTATTTATACCTGTTTTTTTAGAAACCTCACTTCCTCTCGTGGCACAAATGTTGGTAATATCCCATCCTCTTTTGTTTCCAAACTTTTCCGATTAATTCTTCTCTTTAGCTTCCAAATTATCAATTTTCTGATTACTCAGAATACTGATATTTGGTGGATGTGCCATAGGTCTAAATTGCTTGACATCCTTCCACCTGACTGGACTGGCACTTCTGCTTTAATACAATTTGTTATGCCTTTCCGACTTTTCCCTTTAACTGCTTCCATGTGTCGACCAAGTTTGGCCAACATCGTCAACCCCATTCTGTGGACCCTTCCCAGTTTTCCCTACATGGCCCTGGGGTGTATTTTGATTCCATTCGAGTCCCTCGTGGAGTCCCTGATAAGTTCAAGGCAAGGGACCAAGTTGTTGCCGAATTTGAGTCTATTTTTCCTCAGGTTACTATAAACAAAAATGTAGATTGGATTAATTACCTCTATTATAGATAGAAGATTCTTAAATTTTACTAAAGAAGCTGTTGAAGGTATCCATGAGCAACTTGATAAAACATCCCTCATGACCTGGCAAAATTGATTGGCTTTAGATATGCTCTTGGCTGAGAAAGGAGCGTTTGTGCTATGTTTGGTGATGCATGCTGTACCTATATCCTAATAATACAGCTCCTGATGGATCAATCACCGTGCTTTAGCTGATTTGACATGAACTAGCTACTAATTCTGGCATTTCTAATCCTTGGGACAAATGGTTTATGTCCACTTTTGGGTCCTGGGGCCAATGGCTTAAATCAGTTTTCATCTCTCTTACGGTTGCTTTAATTGTTCTCCTGCTTGTAGCTTGCTGTATTGTTCCCTTGATAAGATACATTGTATCCAAGTATTTTACTGCCTCGATGGCAAAGGCTTACTTTTACACAAAGAAAAATGCTTCAGATCAGCACATCCACCCCACACTCCTCCCCACTCCACTCCATCCTCCTCTCCTACCCTTTCCTACTCAACTCTCCCTGATCAAATATTTTTGTTTGCTAAAAAAGGGGGGAATGTGGAAGATGAATGTTCTCTTCGTTCCCTTGTACTAATTCATGTCTGAGAAGTAAGCTTTACAAAACCATGTAATAGCATGCTTTGTTTTAGCAAACAGAAAAATGTTTGTGCAAAGGACTCAAGGTCTGAGCATTCCACACATGAGTCTGCCTTATCACGTTTTCCCTTAGCTTACATCTGAACGCCATAACAAAAGGAGCCAAGAAATCAAGTTGCACAAGGGGCGTTGAAGGGGCTAAAGGTTTGTGTATAATAAAGTGTTGACTGTTACATTTTATAATGATATTAAATTACGCATTCTAGGGGTATAAAACTGGACCCCACCCAACAGACGGGGTTCAGAAGAGCCCTGACGCTGTCATGTATATTTGATTGTCTGCTTTTCTGAAACTCTTCTCACCGTGACTCTGAAAATAAAGCTGCTTTATAACCGCACCTGCTGTCGGGTCTGAGATTTCGTCCACAGTAAGAGATAATTAGGCAAAAACCCTGCAGAAAAAAAATAATTGGAAAAAAAATTACAAAACATACCAAAATAATGGTAAACATACAATAGTAGAATTTTTGAATCATGCATTTTAAAAATGCTGCTTTTAGTCACACTGTCACTATATTGGTCACACCAATTAAAAGAAAAACATTACTGTGTAAGGATGCTGCATGCTGTTCTGTGCAAGATCAGGCATTTTGCCCACTAACTGAAGTGACTTTGAGCCTTAGCCAGTCATAACCGATATGAATGTTTTAAAAAGATTTTCCTCACGATCTTTAATATTATCCTGCAAACGGTTAATAAAGTTAGTTGAACGTCAAAATAAGTGACAGTTGGAATGATAAAGGAAATGGGTACCTGAACAATGTAAAGTTAGTGTGAAATACCTACACAATAACTATAATCGTAATAAATGAACAATAAAACAGCGGAGAAGCCATGGATTAAATAAAAAGGCCGTAGTTATCAGTAGGGAGACGTGAATCCCTTGGTGAAGCAAGGAAGGGAATGAAGAGACTGGAGCGATGGACTGCCTTATAGGCAGGCAGCCAACAACGGGAGGCGTTGGGATGGGGTACCCAACACCGCTCACACAGTGACTGAGCTGCAGGCTATGGACGATATATGAACGTAAGTAGGATTCAGTTAGCGCTGGGAACCCGCATACCAAATTTCTTAAAGATGGGCCCATAAGTAACAAAACTGTTGAAAAGTTCAATATGGCGGCCGACAGTGGCGTCATACCACCAAAAAAGTACGTACATTGGTTTCGGTTGGCGCAGCGAAGCAACCTACCCAATTTCATGAAGATGGGGCCATAAATAACAAAGTTCAACATGGCGGACTTTGTTGACCGCTATGACCGTTATGTAGAATTTCGGAAATTAAACCTACTTAACTTTGTAAGTAAGTCAGTAAGGAATGAGCCTTCCAAACTTCAGCCTTCTACCTACATGGGAAGTTGGAGAATTAGAGACGTTGGAAAGTTCAATATGGCAGCTGACAGTAAGCCATACCACCGAAATAAGTATGTACATTGCTTTCGGTTAGTGCAGGAAAGTCACTACCAAATTTCGTGGAAGATGGGGCCATGAATAAGAAAGTTCAAAATGGCGGACGCTGTTGACCGTTATGACTGTTATGACTGAGAATTTCTAAATGAAACCTGCTTAACTTTTGTAAGTAAGCTGTAAGGAACAGACTGCCAAATTTCAGCCTTCTACCTACACGGAAGTTGGAAAATTAGTGACATTGAAAGTTCAATATGGCGGCCGACATGTCGCCATACCATCGAAATAAGTACATACATCAGTTTCGGTTAGCGCAGGGAAGCAGCCTACCAAATTTCATGAAGATGGGGCAATAAATAAGAAAGTTCAACATGGCGGATGTTGTCATCGCTATGACGTTACGTGGTAGAGTTTCAAATGAAACGTGCTTAACTTTTATAAGTAAGTTGTAAGGAATAAGCCTGCCAAATTTCAGCCTCTCTACCTACACGGGAAGTTGGAGAATTAGTGATGAGTCAGTGAGTGAGTGAGTGAGGGCTTTGCCTTTATTAGTATAGATTATTAGTAGAATACCCGCTCGCAGCGGAGAAGTAGTGTGTTTAAAGAAGTTATGAAAAGAAAAGCAAACATTTTAAAAATAACGTAAGATGATTGTTAATGTAATTGTTTTGTCATTGATATGAGTGTTGTTGGCATATATATATACTGTATATATATATATATATATATATATATATATATATATATATATATATATATATACACACAGACATATATATAAACATATATATAAATATATATATATAAATATATATATATATATACACATCTATACACATATATATATATACAGTTATATATATATACACATATACACACACACATATATATACAAATCTACATATATATATCTACATATATAAACTGCTCAAAAAAATTAAAGGAACACTTTGAAAACACATCAGATCTCAATGGGAAAAAGAAATCCTCCTGGATATCTATACTGATATAGACTGGGTAATGTGTGTTAGAACAAAAGGATGCCACATCGTTTAATGGAAATGAAAATGATCAACCTACAGAACCCTGAATTCAAAGACTTCCCAAAAATCAGAGTGAAAAATTATGTGGCAGGCTAGTCCATTTTGCCAAAATTTAATTGCAGCAACTCAAAATTGTACGCAGCACTTTGTATGGCCCCTGTGTTCTTGTGATACATGCCTGACAACATCGCATGCTTCTAATGAGATGACAGATGGTGTTGTGGGGGATCTCCTCCCAGATCTGGACCAGGGCATTACTGAGCTCCTGGACAGTCTGAGGTGCAACCTGGTGGCATTGGATGGACCAAAACATAATGTCCCAGAGGTGTTCTATTGGATTTAGGTCAGGAAATTGTGCAGGCTAGTCAATGGTATCAATTCCTTCATCCTCCAGGAACTGCCTGCATACTCTCACCACATGAGGCCAGGAATTGTCGTGGCACCAGGAGCCACTGTACCAGCATAGGTTCTGACAATGGGTCCAAGGATTTCATCCTGATACCTAATGGCAGCCAAGGTGCCTTTGTCAAGCCTGTAGCGGTCTGTGTGACCCTCCATGGATATGCCTCCCCAGACAATCATTAACCCACCACCAAACTGCTCATGCTGAATGATGTTACAGGCAGCATAATGTTCTCCATGGCTTCTCCAGACCCTTTCACTTCTGTCACGTGCTCAGGGTGAACCTGCCTCATCTGTAAAGCACAGGGCACCAGTGGTGCATCTGCCAATTCTGGTATTCTATGGCTTAATGCCAATCGAGCTGCATGCTGTTGGCAGTGAGACACAGGGCCCATTACAGGACATGGGGCCCTGGGTCACCCTCATGAAGTCTTTCTGGTTGTTTGGTCAGAGACATTCACACCAGTGGCCTGCTGGAGGTCATTTTGTAGGGCTCTGGCAGTGCTCATCCTGTTCCTCCTGGCCCAAAGGAGCAGATACTGGTCCTGCTAATGGGTTATGGACCTTCTATGGCCCTCTCCAGCTCTCCTAGAGTAACTGCTTGTCTCCCTAGAATCTCCTCCATGCCCTTGAGACTGTGCAGGGAGACACAGCAAACCTTCTGGCAATGACACGCATTGATGTGCCATCCTGGAGAAGTTGGACTACCTGTGCAACCTCTGTAGGGTCCAGGTATCACCTCATGCTACCAGTAGTGACACTGACTGTAGCCAAATGCAAAACTAGTGAAAAACAGTCAGAAAAGATGAGGAGGGAAAAATGTCAGTGGCCTCCACCTGTTAAACTATTCCTGTTTTGGGGGTCATCTCATTGATGCCCCTCTAGTGCATCTGTTGTTAATTTTATTAACACCACAGCAGCTGAAACTGATTAACAACCCTCTGCTACTTAACTGACCAGATTAATATCCCATAAGTTTCATTGACTTTATGCTATACTCTGATTAAAAGTGTTCCTTTAATCTCTTTTGAGCAGTATATATATATATTAGGTGGGACTCGATTAAAAAATTAATCCAATTAATTAGAGGCTGTGTAAGAATTAATCTTGATTAATCGTATGTAATCGCACAATAAATTTGCCCCAAATCGCAAATGTTTTTTTTTTTATTTAAAACGGTTTTAGTGGGCTTACAGAATCAAATAATAGACATGGACATGAATATTGTAAACTGAAGCTGTTTTAATTTCTGAAAAAAAAAGCTTTAAACTGCATTTGAATTCAAAACAGAAACAAAAATATCATCCCTGGTTAAAATTGGGCAGACTTAAAAATAAAGTGGTAGTTTTAAGTACTTTAAGTACATTTTCAGAATAGTATTGTCTTTAAATAATAATAACCAAAATTTCAACATAAAGTGCAGTTTTTCTTCTTAAAAAAATAAGTCAGAAACATAAAAGGTAATTTGACCAGCTTACTCTTTAAACTCTGAGTAACATTAGCCAAAATTATTTTGTACATTAGGCTAAAACAGTGTGATCATTGAACATTTTGTAATTAGATGTATTTAGAATTACTAACGGTCACGGAAGTCCAATGATCCCCAGTAAGAGCCACAAAGTCCGCTTCTGTAATGCATCTAATTTTGCTTGCTTTTCAGTGTGCACAAAACCATGCTTTTATCAAGGCTTCGCTGAAGTCGAAATGATCAGTCGTAGGAACACGCTTTATTCCGACTTCAACATTTTTGTAGCTGTGATGTGTGCATCAGTGTAATGGATGTACCAGGAAATCATGCATTGACAAAAGTTCCCGATTGCTTGGAATTGAAAGTGTGATTAAATGCGTATTTTTAACGCGCTATGGAGTACATGCATCAAGCTTCTCAGCTGTGCTTGTGCTAAGAAAGGAAAATTTTAAAAATAACGTGAACATGATTCTGCTAACCTAATATTTTTTCATACGCCCCAAACCAAGGAGATGCTAAGGTAAATGAATCGGTAGCGCTGCATATAGTCAGTACATCCCTCTCGGAATCGAACCTCAATGTCGGCGCTTAGAGGCTTAAGATTCTTTAAATTAGCCACAGCGTGGGCTTGTCTATGCTAAAGTATGTATTGTAGATCGGGGTATATATATACATATATATATATATACCCGTGTACCGCAGTGGAGAAGTAGAAGTTATGAAAAAGAAAAGGGAACATTTTAAAAATAACGTAACATGATTGTCAATATACAGTAATTGTTTTGTGAGTGTTATTGAATGTTGCTGTCATCAAGGATTTGATTATCATTATTTCTTTCAATCAGGCTCGTATTTGTAGGATGGGTTCAAGTGCCATTCCGTGTTTGTCAATCGCTGTAAAGATAAGAGGTTTCATTCATCGATTAGTTCCTTACTGCATCAATAAACAGCTGTCTTCCTTTTTATCTGAGATGTGACAAACTGCATGCACGGTTTTTTTTACACTGTCTTCCTTTAGCAGGATATCTCACTTTTTCCACCGTGTGCTTTGTTTCCGCAGTAGCTGCACTTATGAATATGATTCTATGTATAAGACGCTTCATATTTTTTTGCTGCCTTCTCAATTGTGTAATTCGGTTTTTGTTCAGCACTCTTTGGAACTGTTGCTTTTTTTCTTTGCCGGGGCCGGGGCCCAAAATTCCCCCGCGGGCCTGTGTTTCCCCCCGGGGATCCAA
>NW_024379884.1:0-9732 GCF_016835505.1 Polypterus senegalus
CGGGCGAACCCCCCTGGTCGGGGAAGATGTTTTGGTGATTAAACACCCACAAATGATGGTCTGTGTACACTCAAATCAACCCTTCTAGAAAATGTTTCCATTTTTCCACCGCCACACTACGGCCAGGCACTCCTTTCTGCTGTTGAGTAATTGAGCTCACGCCGTGCAGCGCTAGGCATATCGTGACGCTATTCCTTGTCCTTCTTGGGGATGAGCACGACCCCAAGCCCCAGGTTGCTGGCGTCCAGTATTTACTTGAAAGAGAGCCGTGGATCGGGCTGGGCCAGGACTGGTGTAGATGTTCTTTCAGTTGCTCGACGGCATCCTGGCATTCTTTAGTCCATTCCCACGGGACATCCTTCTTTCTTAATTGGTTTAAGGGAGCCGCTAGGTCAGCCAACCGAGGGATGTATTTATGGTACCACCCCACCAATCCCAAGAAACGCTGTAAAGATTTTAAGCCTGTGGGGTAGTTTTGGGATGCCGAAATTTTTTCTGGACCTACAGTGACCCCTCTGCAGACACGATATGCCAGGAAATGGATTTGGGGCTGAATGAAGGTACACTTTTGTGTTGGGTGAGGTGTCTTGCTGGAGACGATGAAAGATGGTATCCAAGTCCGGGAGATGCTGTTCTATCAAGAGGAGTAAAAATAACATCAATGTACACAAAGCAGATTTTCCCGATTAACCTCCTCAGCACCTGTTCCCATGAGCCGCTGGAAAGTGGCACCAGGTCTTTAGGCCAAATGGCATGGTTTTAAATTGGAACAAGCCCTCAGGGGTGATTACGGCCTCTTTTTTACTCCTCCATCAGCACCTGCCAATATCCACTGCGAGGTCCAATGTACTAAAACAGCCGCTCCATGCAGTGACTCGAGTATTTCGTGAACCAGGGTATGGGATATGCGTCAGGTTTGTCTTCACGTTCACACCCCTGTAGTCCACGCAGAAACGAAAGGTGTCATCTGTTTTCTTCACTAGGACTACAGGGGACACCCAGGAGGAGAATGATGGTTCAATTATTCCTTGGCAGCATTTTCTCTAGATGTTGTTTAATAATATCCTTCTAGTGAAAAAACCCCATACCCGGTGTCTCACGGGACTTCATCGGAGGTATGAATCACGGGGATAACCTCCGTAACACTCCCAATTAATCTGTCCATACCCTGACCACTTATTCAGGACTGGCCTGACCTCTTTGGGTCGTTCCTCCCCCTGGGGCAGCCGCCGAGGTTTGATTTTCCCTACCTCACTACTGCGTAAAGTTGATTTGCTTCAGACTTAAGTCTTCCCTAGGTTTATGTACAAAATCGCATACCCCTTCCCTGGCAATGTACACTCACCTAAAGGATTATTAGGACCACCATACTAATACGTGTGTTTGACCCCTTTCGCCTTCAGAACTGCCTTAACCTACGCGGCATTGATTCAACAAGGTGCTGAAAGCATTCTTTAGAAATGTTGGCCCATATTGATAGGATAGCATCTTGCAGTTGATGGAGATTTGTGGGATGCACATCCAGGGCAACGGCCCTCTGCTCCCACCACATCCCAAAGATGCTCTATTGGGTTGAGATCTGGTGACTGTGGGGCCATTTTAGTACAGTGAACTCATTGTCATGTTCAAGAAACCAATTTGAAATGATTCCAGCTTTGTGACATGGTGCATTATCCTGCTGGAAGTAGCCATCAGAGGATGGGTACATGGTGGTCATGAAGGGATGGACATGGTCAGAAACAATGCTCAGGTAGCCCGTGGCATTTAAACGATGCCCAATTGGCACTAGGGGCCTAAAGTGTGCCAAGAAAACATCCCCCACACCATTACACCACCACCACCAGCCTGCACAGTGGTAACAAGGCATGATGGATCCATGTTCTCATTCTGTTTACAAATTCTGACTCTACCATTTGAATGTCTCAACAGAAATCGAGACTCATCAGACCAGGCAACATTTTTCCAGTCTTCAACTGTCCAATTTTGGTGAGCTCGTGCAAATTGTAGCCTCTTTTTCCTATTTGTAGTGGAGATGAGTGGTACCCGTGGGGTCTTCTGCTGTTGTAGCCCATCCGCCTCAAGGTTGTGCTGTTGGCTTCACAAATGCTTTGCTGCATACCCTCGGTTGTAACGAAAGTGGTTATTTCAGTCAAAGTTGCTCTTCTATCAGCTTGAATCAGTCGGCCCATTCTCCTCTGACCTCTAGCATCAACAAGGCATTTTCACCACAGGACTGCCGTGATACTGATGTTTTTCCCTTTCACACCATTCTTGTAAACCCTAGAAATGGTTGTGCGTGAAAATCCCAGTAACTGAGCAGATTGTGAAATACCAGACCGCCCGCCTGGCACCAACAACCATGCCACGCTCAAAATTGCTTAAATCACCTTTCTTTCCCATTCTGACATTCAGTTTGGAGTTCAGGAGATTGTCTTGACCAGGACCAACCCCTAAATGCATTGAAGCAACTGCCATGTGATTGGTTGATTAGATAATTGCATTAATTAGAAATTGAACAGGTGTTCCTAATAATCCTTTAGGGGGAGTGTATCCCCCCTGGGACAGAGTTGAATAGTCATCTTCAGAGCTGTAACGAATCCAGCCCAAGGAGTAACGGGACGGTCAGGTGCCGGTCATCCAGGACGTGAGGTCTCCCATTTCCCAGGTGGTGGACAGTACGCTGTACCTCAGGGGACTCTGCCCAAAGCCTTGTGTTCACTCCCATCCGCCAACAAGAATCGGACAGATGGGGCAGGTGTCATTTTATCTGACGGTCGGCAAATCTTCCTCCAAATGCCCCAAACCCCTAACCAGATCTTCAACTCGACTACAACCTCTGAGACACCCATCTAGCCGCTACAGACATTAAGGATACGGTGGACCATCTCTCTTCAGACATGGCCAGCCACCATTTTAAACACAAAGCCCTATATTCATAGGCAAAGTCCGGATGGAATCTGCTGGAAGTTGCATCATGGATCACAGCTTGTCTTCAAGTTCGGTCTCACAATCTTCAGGAAGAAAAGCTGCAAGGAAAATGGAGGCCCCTATCACTCCCAAAAGTTCTTCAACTGTCAAAGGAGGACAGCCAACACGCTTCCTTCTTCCACAACGTTGAGGACATCATCTGTAGTATATTGAGCCCCCAGCTTGGGAAGGCCAGGTATACCTCAGGGTGGAGGACGGGTAACGATATAGCATCTTGAGACCCCGAGGTGTCGAAAGTGGATAGGTGATGACGGCACGCCTGGGGACTCCTCCTGACTTTCCCTGAAGATTCTTGCCAGCGCGATCCCGCCCCTCTGGAGGCACAGCACAACTCTTGTCCCAGGAGTTTAAGTTGTTCATTGACATATTCTTTCATCTCCTCCTGGAGCTGCTGATGCGGGTCCGTAAGGCATCTTCGCGTTCTAATGCTCTTCGCTACCTCACAGACCCTCTCATTCACACGAGCGAGTTGCTGCCCAGATCTTCCCACGGAGGCGAAACATCTTCCTGGCCATCCTCTTCAGGTCCATGGTGATTTTCAAGGTACAGAGACTGTAAAGAATCTACCACCTCCTGCACCGCTGAACATGCTCTGACCGTGACGTGGCGAGCCCCGGCTACTCCTTCCTCACACCGCAGCGAAGCAATGGTGTCATCCAGCTCGGCACGCACTACAGACATGATGTCAAACGGAGGGAAATTTTTTTTTTATTTAAAGGCAGACAGTGATGGTTTTAAAGATTCTCAAAAGGGCACACTTGGTAACGATTGACCCTTTACCTGGTCGGAGCTACACCTCCAAGACCTGTGGCCGGATAAATTGAGGTGAATCTAATTACCCAAGCTGTACCTTTACAATTAAACTTTTCCACAATCATGGTGAAATACAAAAGAAAGCAGATGTAAACTTAAACTGATAAATTGAATTAAATGAAATAGAAAAATAGCACATATATATATATATATATATATATATATATATATATAATATATATATATACTATATTAGGAGCTGGAGGCTGATCGCACCCCAAGAAGATGGCGGATTCCCTGGAGAACCACAAAGCCTGAACACAGACATTACACTATTGCTCCTTAACCTTGCACTATAACAAACGATACTGGTACTCAGCTGATTTAAAAAAGCCGCATGCAGCACATCAGATTTGGTATTGATTTCTTTTGCTTTCTCTCTCTCAAACTGCTCTCTGTCTGAGCGTTACATTCAAGAAAGAAGAAACCAAAAACCAATGAAAGACGAAACAGCCATCTTTGTCAAGGAGCAAGTTTGAATGTCAATGTTTGTTTGCAGTGCTTGAATAAATTCCTTCTTTTTCCACGATCCCTGAGTATCTCTGTGCAAATCTGTACCCAAGTTTGACAAGTGGTACCAGGAGTTTGAATGTAAGATGAATGCTGAAAAATTTTCTACCAATTGGCTCAAAGTATTCCACTCCAGCTGATTCAAGATGACATCCCTAATTCCAATGAAATCAACACATATTCGATGATCCAAATGTTCCAATTGTTAACCATCAACAGACATCCCTTTACCACCTCTACCTGAAAATGCAGAATAATATATTAACGAAATGGGCCTAACGATGACCCGGAGATGTTCTTGATAGCCTTTGAACAAGTCGCAACCATGCTGGGATGGGACAGATGACAGGGGGCGTTATAATCACGCCCTTTTTTATCTGGAGATGCTCTTTACTCTTACGAATGTGCCCAGAGACAAGCTTGGTGATTATGAGTTCCTGAAAGACCAAGTGGTTTTACGTAAAACTAAGACTTTTTGGCAAAAGGGTTCGAATTAACAGCTGGAAGCTGAATATGGATAGGATTCATGTCGCAAATTCAAGATTTGATACATAAAGTGACCTGCTGGTTTGGGGGAAGTGAGATGGGCGAGTCGTGAGAGAAGTGGTAATGAATATACTGTTGAACGGATACCAACAGTTATTCGAGATGAATTTCTACGTCATGATATTGAGTCATTACGATTATGTCAAGACGACTGGAAAGGGTTCACAAGCAACTTGGAGGAAAAGCGGTGATGGTGGATTGCCAATCTTCGCAAACGGGGAACGAGCGCTGGACATCCTCGACTTCGATGGGCGACAGCAACATCGACAACCTAGTGGAAAGGAAAATCAAATGGGTCAGGTAGGCCTCCGGGAACCCGGTCGTAACAGAGATGCCAGTTTCTGGTGAAGCTGCACCAGCTGTCGGAGGGCGCGCAGAGGATATTTTGAGCAGCCCGACGCCGATAGTTTCCGTGTAATCAACTCGGTCATTTGGCAAGAGAATGTCGTCTGTCTCCAGCTCCAGTCGATGGAAGTTGGACGGGCCCGAGGTTTGTTGTTCGAATATTACATGTTCACCGGAAGGAAAGGATGGATTATTTGTCCCAGTTAAATTGGGGGGCAGAGAAATCTCAGCATTGCTGGATTCGGGGAGTGAACTTTGTATTGTGAGACGAGACTGTCTTGATGAAAGATCCCTTAGAGACTGTGAGACTGTAAAAATAAGATGTGTACATTGTGATGTTAAGTTTATCAAACATTACTTCTTCCTTTAACTTACAGGGGTCGTCATTTTAAAGTCTGGACTGCAGTGTCAGATTCCTGCCCATGGCCATTACTCATAGGACGGAGAAATGCCCTTTTCCTAAACTGATTAATAAATGTCAGGGACCAGTAGATCAGTCCAATATGCAACTTAGGGGGGGGAGAAGAAAAAAACCCAAAGGGAGAAGAACTGGTAGCGGTGAAAATTTAAATCCCGACTTAGAAATTGAACCCAATCTCTCAGCGAGACGGAGGAGGTCACCCCGACAATCTTCCAGAATGGGCTGCTCCTTCTACCACATCTTCCCAGATTGCAAACGCCCGAACACAAACTGGCGTTAACGAACAATCAGATTTGTGCGTTTGCAGCATACTGATAGCTCATTAGAATATGCATTTAAACAGGCTCGCCTGCTAATGACTCTTATTACCAAGAGCTAATTTCCCGGGGTGAAAACCCACACTTTATAAAAAAGGATGGTTGCCTTTTCAGAGTGATCTCAGATCATTTGGGGGGAATTTTATTGAACAACTGGTGGTACCTGAAGCACATAGGGAAACTGTTTTGCATCTGGCACATTCACACATCTTGGGGGGGCACCTCAGTGCAACAAAACTAAAACCCGGGTTATCAAACGATTTTATTGGCTAAATATGGGAAAAGATGTTGAACGGTTTTGTACTTCATGTCCAGACTGCCAGATCATCTCTGCTTATAAGCCTCGGCTCCCCTTTGTCCTATGCCCATTGGAAGTTCCCTTTCAGCGTGGGATTAGATATTGTGGGACCATTACCTAAGACTAAGGATGGGTACCAATATTTGCTGGTGTTGGTTGATTATGCGACACGATATCCAGAAATGATTGCTGAAAAAGGCCACCTTCGGCGTAGTCAAAGCACTATGTGAAACTTTTACTCGTATTGGTATCCCTAAGAAATCTTAACTGATCAAGGCACACCTTTCACTTCTCGTGATGAAACAATTGTGTGACAGCTTTGCTATTAGAAATTGAGTACTACTGTTTACCATCCTCAAACGAATGGTTTAACCGAGCGATTTAACAAAACATTGAAACAGATGATCAGGCGAGTTGCTCATAATGATCCCACAACATGGAACACTGTCCTACCTTTTGTTTTGTACAGCGGTGTAGAATCACCACAGGCGCCCACTGGCTTGAGTCCCTCGAGTTGTTATTCGCAGGCGGCGCGAGGCATCCTGGATGTGGTACGTGAGGAATGGATAGGAAGCGAAGAGCAGCTCAAGATCGAAACTTTGCAGATCGACTAATTTCGTTGCAAGAGAGGATTTCTATGCTTTCCCCTATTGCTGTGGAACCCAACAACAGAACAGGAAACTCAGAAGGGTCTTTACGATAGAAGCGAAGCTCCGTGAATTCAAACCTGGCGATCGTGTTTTGGTACTGGTTCCCTCGGATCCACACAATTCTTAGCTAAATGGCAGGCATCGCATTATTGAGGGCGTGTGAGTCCGTAAATTACAAGGTTAGAATACCGGGCGGCGAAACCATTCCAGATTTTACATTAACCTCTTGAAGGAATGGCACGACCGACAAGAGGTTAACACTTCCTTGGCTGCTGTTTCTCAGACCGATGTTACCATTGGTAACAATCTTAATGACACGCAAAAAAACAGAACTGTTATCTTTGATAGAACGGAACACTGATGTCTTTTTCGATTTACCAGGCAAGACAAACATTACAAAACATAAAATTACCACTGAACCTGAAGTTCGCGTACAGATGGCGTTTCGATACCGGAAGGGCGGAATATTGTGCGTTAAGATGTAAAAGATGCTGACACTGGGTGTAATTCGTGAAAGTAGAAGTGACTGGTGCAGCCCAGTCGATTAGTCCCAAAGCAAGACGGTTCGGTTCGGTTCTGTATCGATTTCAGACACTTGAATAAGGTCTCTAAATTGATGCTTATCCCATGCCCCGTGTCGATGAACTGTTGGAAAAAATGGGTCAGGCGAGCTATATCTCACGCTAGATCTGACGAAGGCTATTGGGGCGCCTTTAGAGGCTAGTAGTTGTGAGAAAATGGCATTTGCGACTCCTCGACGGACTCTATGAATTTACAAGACTCCCATTTGGTCTTCATGGGGCACCTCTAACTTTTCAGCGTATGATGGATCAGATCCTACGTCCTCACTCTGAATATGCTGGGCATATCTTGGACGATGTCGTGATTTTCAGCAATGATTGGAAAACACACTTAGAGCGCTTCAAGCAGTTCTTGGGAGCTTGAAACAGGCTGGCCTTACTGCTAACCCAAAAATGTAAACTGGGCATGTCCGAAACTCATACTTAGGTTATTCAATGGGCAAGGGTCTACTTAGGCACAATTAAGGAAAATAGAAGAAATGCTTGCTTATCCGAGACCTGGGACACAGAAGCAGGTACGCGCCTTTCTCGGCTTGCTGGTTATACAGAAGATTCATCCCAAATTTGCACATAGAGCCGCCCCCTTTCAGAACTTACTAGAGGCAAGAAAACCACCTATCTTATGGACAGAAAATTGCGAACGTTCCTTCAGCGATTTAAAAAGCATTGTCTTCTTACCCCGGGTTTTCAGAAACCCGGTTTCAAAAGAGATTTTATCTTGCAAACAGGCGCAGGCGTTTGGTGTGGCGAGTGTTGTCTCAGATTTTTGATGGAGAGGAACATCCAATCACATATTTAAGTAGGAAATTATTACCTAGAGAGCGTAATTATTCTACAATTGAGAAAGAATGCGGCAATCAGGTGGGCTGTGGAGGCCTCGATATTACTTGTGGGGACGAAACTTCACTTTGGTAACTGATCATGCTCCACTCCAGTGGTTGTAAACAGAAAGATACAAACTCTCGTCTAATGAGATGGTTTCTGGGTTTGCAACCTTATAGTTTCACAGTTAAGCATCGACCAGGTTCTGAACCGCAACGCAGACGATTATCACGACTACATGAACATGAACTTGGTAAGAGTGCTTGATTCACCGAATGTGAATAAAGCTGAGGGGAGGGTGTGAGCTGGAGGGGTGATCGCCCTGAAGATACGGACGCCCTGGGAAACCACAAAGCCGAAACACAGACTACCCTCGCATTGCTCCTTAACCTGCACCTATAAGCGCGTTATCGCGGTACTCGCCGACTTAAAAAGCCGTGCGCTGCACCTGTCAGATTTGGTATTGATTTCTTTTGCTTTCTCTCTCTCTCAGACTGCCTCTGCTCCTGACACGTTTACATTCGAAGAAGAAGAAACTCATGTAACCTTTAATTGAAAGACAAAACAGCCATCTTTGTCAAGGAGCAAGTTTGAAGTGTCAAATGTTTGTTTGCAGTGCTTGAATAAAATTCCTTCTTTTTTCCACGATCCGAGTATTCTGTGCAAATCTGTGACCCAAGTGTGACAATATATATATATATCCCTCCACCAAAGCAACAACATGACAACAACCATATGAATATAAAAAACCCTCCCTTGCCCTTGTAACATATAACAAGCAACACGAATAACAAAAATGAATGAGATACGGAAATGAACAGTCGTGAACTTGAGTCCGAGTAACAATTGTCCTGAATGCAGCGACTGGTTAACCGATATATGGAGTGTTTGTATTTCCGGGAAAAAAATGGAACAGCCTCACCGTGTATCCTCGCGCGGTGGATGATGAAACCGAACCTCCGTGATGAGGGTATTGAGTAAGTCCGGCGGAATGAAAACAAACTGGATGGAAATCGAATGTGGAATACAGCAGATACAGATGGTTAGTGGTAATTCAAATTGAAAGTCTCCTTCTCTCTCGCCTCCTTTTTCGCTCCCCCTTGATTGTTTTATAGTCCTGTGACGGATGTAATTGATTGTTGTAAACCGATGTTTTCCAGGTTTGGGGCTGAGGTCTCCTTCCATCATCGTAAAGGGGTGGCATTCACTGACACACACAAACAGCAAACGGACGATGGAAACAAGGCGCCGGTACGAACACGGCAACACTATTACTACTGGACATGAGGGCTTAATACTGATTAATACTGATAATAATGAAAAAATAATAATAATAATAATAATAATAATAATAATAAAGTTACATTTGTTGAACAGAAGCCTCTACAAATCACGCTGGTCGCTGAGTATGAAAGTTGCGTCACTGATGAAGATTGTTGAC
>NW_024379885.1:0-20377 GCF_016835505.1 Polypterus senegalus
TTTGAGTTTCCATGTGAACCCTTATTATCTCCTTACTTTTCCTATCACTGGCCCCCTTGTGGTATTCTTATCTTTCTATGCTGTTCCCATTTTCTCTAACTGGCCAAGGCTTCAATTCCATATATGGGTTTCCTCTCATCATTTTCTTTCTTAAACCTTCCAAACTTTTTTATAATAGTGACCTGAAGCTTAAGCTTTAATTAAAAAGATGTATAGTATGTGCTTTCATTTAATCATTGCTTGGCATGCTTGATTTGTCTTAATTTCTACACTAAAGTTAATTGCTAATATATTCTTATAATATTTTTGCTAATGCCTGCATTTACTAAGATTTTCTCTTCATGCATTATGTCAGTGTGACCCTGCTTACAGCCTTTCTGCTGATTCATCAGCCCAGCTGCTTTTCGACACACCTTTCAGAGTCATCTTCTCTGTGTTATCGCTTCCTAGCCTTGAATCACAGGTGTTCTCAAACTCTTATCCTGTCCAAAGCTGGTTTCGGTGCATCAATTTGCTGTTCTTTTCTTACTCTGCAAATTTTACTGTAAGCCTAAAAAATAATGCAATATAACTGATTTTTTAGTTAACTATTTGCTCGACCTATCTTATTTGCTTAACATTCTAATTTATGCTGAATCTTAATATTTTAGAAGCTTTTAATTACTTTTTATGGCTCTTTGCTATTCTTTATGTTAATATAAAACATTTTCCTTCTACACATCCATTTTTGTCATTATCAGTAGATCATGATTGACTGGCACAGGTCCTAATGCACTGAAAGTGTCACTTATCAGGTATTGTAAAAATCAGAGCTAGACTTCTTAATAATTACAGACATATTTCAAATCTACCATTTTATTCTAAATTACTACAGAAATCAGTCACCACACAGTTAGCTTTGGTCTCACCTCATGCACCACAAGTTATCTGACCTATTCCAGCCTGGCATCCTCAGTGGTCTCAGTACAGACTTGGCACTAAGCCATTTTGTAAAATGTAGGCTAACACCTTCAGATGAAGGAGATACTGCAAAAATGAAGTTGTTAGTTTTACAGTAAGCACTACAAGTGTCACTTTTATCAAGACTATTATTGTAATACCAGTAACGGCACACTGCACAATAACATGTAGTGAATATACTTGACTTAATTTCCATACTCTTATTCTGTACATTTAGCATTCGTTTGCTCAGAGGTTGATACGCTTGGTGCTTCCTGAGCAGGTCTTGTTTCCTCCAACCTTCTCTTCTCCCATCGGCATCTTTTCACGTTAAAACTGATTAAGTCAGTAGTTCGTGTTGCAATTGCTTAGTACATTTTCCTTAATTTTTCACTTAAGTCTTCAATCTGCCTCAAGAATGATTTAAAATATGAAAAGGTAGGGGAAGTGACAGCAAAGGTGGTAGGGAATGAGAATGCCCTTCTGTCTGCTGCAGAGAGTTAATTCCACAATAAAATAAAATAAAAATAGGAATAACCATGGAGGTCAATCATCACCCCGAAACCGGATAGTAGACGTTACAAAGTATATGTGTACCAAATTTCAGGTCAATAGGTCAAGCCGTTTGCGAGCTACAGATGATTTAAAATCCTGGACAGACAAGCGAACAGCCACAGTAGCGTATTATATATAAAGACTAGGGTGTTGTACCATGTTAGCCATGAATGCACTAAGAATCTTTTATTGGCTAGCTACAAAGATTACAATATGCAGGCTTTTGTGGCAACTCAGGCCCCTTCAGGCATGGTGAAATACAGAAACTGGAGTTCCCTGTGTTTATAAACACACCAGAACAAATAACAACATTCGGAAAGCTTTAAGTGAGACATCTTAAATGTAAAAATTAATAGACCTCTAAAATTCATTTAGCAAGAGAGGAGAACAATGTATGGTCAAGACCTTTGGATAAGATAACTGTCCAACAAAGTCTTTTGAAGTTTCTGATGAGTTTTTCAAAACAATGTGGGTCTGTAGTCAGGTTGTCTGTGTCAGTCTGAGAGATGCAAACAATCCTCATCTCTGGCCATAAAACACTTGTCTCTATTCAAACCATGATGTAATGTGTTAAATTTTAGCATGAGTTGCACTTCGCATACAGGGATAAACGGATCATTTTCTTTCAGATAATCTAATGTAGTCCACCTCATTCTCTGAATGAAATGTCCTGACACTGCACTTTGTGTGGGAGAAACTGGACAAACACTCGGACAAAGAATGAATTTACACAGGCGCCACATCAAGCATGGCAACACAGATATTACTGTAGCAGCCCACTTCAACAGCCATGGACACTATGAGAGGGTCTTTAAAGCCACAGGGCTTGTGGGCAACTTTAGAACACAGGAAGAAATATAAGAATAGGAAGTGAAACTCATGCTAAAATTTAATACATTACAACATGGATTGAATAGAGACATGGGTCTTATGGCCAGATATGAAGGTTGTTCGCATCTCTCAAACTGATTCAGACAACCTGTCTGCAGACATACATTGTATTGAAAAACTCATCAGAAACTTCCAAAGACTTTGTTGGACTGTCATCCAAAGATCTTCACCAGACATTGTTCAACTCTCTTGTTAAATTAATCTTAGCCAGTCTATTAATTTTTTACATTTAAGATGTCTCACTTAAAGGTTTTCCAGTGTTGTCAACAAAGGGAACTCCAGTTTCTGTATTACATTTTTCCTGAAGAAGGGGCCTGAGTTGCCTCAAAAGGTTGCATATTGTAATCTTTTTATTTAGGCAATAAATCGTGTCATTTTGCTTGACCACACTCAAAACTATTATTATAAAAATCAGATATACACTGTAACGAGCGGCCACGGCCATTACCCCGCTGGGATGCCAACAGAATGGAAGGTCTGGGGGGGGACAGCATTGGTGAGGCAGTACCTCCCGTGGGGACCGATGGGAATTGGAGTTTGGTACAGTCCTGTTGGTTTCCGTGGGAGCTGCCAGGTGGAGCTGCAGAACTCTATACTGGACTTCCACCACACCTGGGAGTGATTCCAGGTAACCCTCATTAGGAGCCAGAGTCAGGATTAAGTGGACGAAGCTTGCCAGGAGAGGAATGGAGGCAGAATGAGGAAGATAGAAGGAAGAAAGGAAAGCAAAGGGTGTTTGTCTTGTACTGTACTTGGAAACTGTGATACTGTGGGGAATGAGACAAAAGTGTAATAAACGTGTTTTGTGTGCTGAACCTGGCTTCTGTGTCTGGTTGTGTCCGGTTGTGTCCAGGTTTTTGGGGAGCTGTGTGCCCCTTGGTGTCCATAACACCCAAATATAATTACAAAAATATGCTAGGTGTAAACTTTGGATATATGTTTAAGATTGATGAACCCCATATAACTTAGTTGAAAAAAATGACAACAGAATAACATGCAGCACTGCGTTGATACATCTCCTCAGACGCGAATCCACAGACTGATGTCTTCCTGTGGTGACGTCCTGTTTAAGTTGCCACTGGAGGAAGTGGCTGGTCCAAAATGTCAGAAGTGATGTCAGGGCTCCCTCTGAAACCTATCTTCTGATCAGAGGGTGAAAGAAAAGGAAAGGAAATAGATGACAGCGCCAACCTTTGACTCGGAGTGGAATTACCAGTTGAAAAACATTGAAGTTGCCTCCCATTTATTCACATCTTACAGCATTAGCATGTACAGTTAAGCAAAGAAAATCTGTACAGCTTATACAACAAATAAATTCATGAGAAAAAAACACCATAAAAAATAAAAAACAAACAAAAACATAGAAAATGTAGAAGTAATAGATCAAGAACACCCATCTGAGGGAAAAAACATCTTTTTCCTCTATGCTAATTGTAACATTTTTTCAATTACAGTTTTTTTGATTGCTTAACACTAGAATTACCAGAGCCTACGAGAAAACTTGTAGATCCAGCCCACATTAAATCCGTTCGCACCTCTCCATCAGCGTCTTTTGTTTTGTAAATGTGCTGATTAAGACAAGCAGCAAGCAGGCTGCTATTCCATCCCTCCAACTGTTAGCATTTGAATTTAATTATTGCATGCAGTACTGAACTGACCTCATAAAAGGTCATAAAATGAATAATTCCAAATATATAGACCTACGTCTCTGTTTTGTTTTTTGTTTTTTTTTGACATCATACACCATAAGGTGCATACTAATTCTAAGTGACCAGGAACACTCAATAAAACTCAATAAAAAAAATCAAGTTACAGTGAAATACGAAGAAGGCAGATTCACCAGCGTTTATGTGTCAGCTTTTATCCCTCCAGATCAGAGAATGTCCAGTTACATTGCCTCAAAACACCACTCACATCTACAGTTACTCCCAGTTTCAAATAAAAACTAAAAGCGTCAGATCCCTAGGGCGGTAGTATGTATCGTGATCGTGAAGTGAAGTGAAAAAAAACTTTACAAGCACAGTACTATAAATGTACACCGTCTGTTACAGACGCAAACCAAATGTATGTGTGTACTGTATAATATTAACAATAAGAGCAGCTCACTACTGAAAACAGCAAATATAACAGACAGTCACGATCGAACCGGGGACTCTTGATTACAAGCCAGTAAATCTTACTGCTACGCCATGGAAGCTGTTGTATTGTCCTTGAACCTTTTGTAAAAGTGTTTATTTGATCTTTGGACTTCAGGCTTCACACATTCTCTAGTTTATGCCTATATTTTGTAACATTTATTACTAAAATATGAAAAAAGTTGTCTGTTTTAACAATGTGTTTACGCAGATTATTGTAGAAATGGAACACACATGAAATGTATGTGTTCCAAATAACAATCTATTATTTCCACTCTAAAACTCCATCACTTCACTCCCAGATAATCAAACAAAGCATGAGCTGGGAAAAGTTTGTGAATGTTCTATGACAGTGAGGGGATGGGATAGCAGGCTGCCTGCTGCTTGTCTTAATTGGCACATTTACAGGACAAAAGACGCTGACGGAGAGGTACAAATGGATTTAAGGTGAGCTGGATTTACAAGTTTTTTCATAGGCTCTGGTAATTCTAGTGTTAAACATTAAAATCAAAAGTATTCCACAGTTAGGAAAACTTTACACTCTGCTGGGAAGGCACATTTCAGTATCCAAAGCCAGCAGCAGCCACATGGCTTCAGCATGTCTTTGTTAGTAGGCCTGAGTGAACTCCATGGGATTCGATTTGACGCGAGCCGTTCAGAACCTCACAAAATGTACTGAAGCCAAAGGAGAAGGAGAAACCAAACTAAAGTAGTCTTTACTTGACTCTAATTGTGCGATGGTCTTTTAAGTGTCCCTGAGGACTTTGGAAGTGTCTGCCGACTATACTGGAACGACTACTGTGGACACAAATATGAAATGAGCTGTGAGGCAGCAATGCTAACCAAATAACATAACTGACCACAAACTAGTAATAGTAAAAAATAACAATAATAAAAAACAAATGTAAGTGCGATTCTCTACGTAGCATGACGGTGAGTTAAAACAAACCTTGAAAAAGTCAGAAAACACATAAGACCCTGTGAAATAATACTAATAATACCCAAAGATTTATTACTACACACAAGGCATTTCTGTCTTCTTGATGGAAGAGAAAAGTGCAAAGCATCTGCAGTGACAAACCGGAAAGAAAAGAGTTGCCAGCTGCCTGGAGCACAACTTCCAGGCCAATGCTCCTAGCCCTCATGTTTCCACACAGGACATTGCCCAGGTGTTCCACTTTTATTTGACAAAATGTGACTTTATATGATGACAGCTTGTGTGTTGAGAGCGCATCACTGTAGCTCATCAGCATACTGTCGTGTATTAAGACTGGATGTGTAAACTCAACTGCGTCAAGTTCACGTTAAAGACTTTGTGAAAAAACCACAGGCCTTTCACCGTATCCTTGAGGAAACAGTCCAGTGTGTTGGGTTTGAATAAGTCACAGCTGTCATGGTGGGCTAAACCTAAAAAGAATGAACTGCAGGCATTCACAGCTGTATAAATGACCGTGCCCGCTGGCAGAGATATTATCCTGAGTGGTGGGCTTCTTGTTATCTTGGTCATGTTGTTGCTCATGTGACTGTTCATTGAACCACCCCGATGACTGTGGTCCTCCAAAATTACATGACATGTTGTTACTCCATCAAGGGGTTTGTTCTCAGTGTTGTACCTGATATCCCCTCACAATATTTACAGACATGGACCCCTGTACACCAAACGTAGTACAAGGGGCTGCAGGCTCACATGATGAGGCTTACTTTCAAAAAGAACGAGCAGAATGGCTGACATCTTCATTTAGGACACACTGTGAAGTATTTTTAAAGGCATTCTTGCCTGTCTTAGTAATTATTGTGTTGATTGGACCCATTATACGTTTTATATTCGTATTTGAAATCCACTGGAAGAACAGCACTTGTGCCTCAGGCTTCATCAAAGACAGAAGTTCTACAACTACATCATCGACTTCAATGAACCTCATTACTTAAACTGTACATTTTTAATGTAATTCTTACGAAGGGAGACATTGTGGAAGGTGATACTAATTCCTTACAATAATGTAATTCTTACTACTCCTCCTGGCATTAATTGTGAACTTTTATTCAAGTCTGAAGTGTACTGATGAAGCTTGAAAGGTCTTTATTGTGTAATAAACTGGAAAGAGGGGTGTGTGTTTTACAAGAGGTGTGTAAGAAGTCCTCTAAGCGCAGGTGTGGTTATAAGGCCACATGTAACTGGGATAAGGTGAGGAACCTGCATTATTAAAAATCAAGTGTAAGTAATCTGGAGTTCTCAAAGCTCTCCAACGTCAAACTGAGCTAAAAAGAGTTCAACGCCATCATCAGCCACAGAAACAGAAGCCTGAGATCATTTCTTGTGTTTCTTAAATATATTTAGACAAAGAGACACTTTATGAATGTGTTCTCCTTGGCTGTGTGATTGAGCCATGCAAAGGGGTGGCATACCGTTACGTGTGCTTCTTGCCTTATACTCACTGCTGCTGCTGGGTAATAATAATAATAATAACGCGGGTGTTTTTACTTCAATAAATTAAGAATTATATTTGGTTACTAGTTATTACAAAAAGTAACTTAATGCACATTATTTTTAACGTGTTACCCGACTGTTCTTGAGATTATCTTGTAGACTTTATTACTGTATGTTCAGCTCATTTACATAAATTTAGCGATTTCTGAAATAAAGAAACAGATGATTTCCGCAAGAGAAGGACTAATGTGATTGGTTGAGCATTTGTCTCTGGAAATTGATATTGTGGACACTTCCACCTGTGCCTGCTGGGAGGGATGCGTGTGTGCGAAGTAAAGACACTCGCAGGCTGACAGAGTGCAGTGGACTTAGTAGTGCAGACTAGAAAATCCTTAAGTGTTACCCGTTTAACGGTTTACAGGGTTACTTAACCAGCTTATTCAAATGTAAATCTACCTCTGATAACCCGACATTTACATGGCATTTTAGAGATCAGGGATCTGTGAATAACTGCATTATTGAGGTGCATGGCAACACACTCACGGGCTATAGAAGAAACTTGTATACTGAACATGTGTGAACAGTTTGATAAAGGCCTCCATTTGTTAATTAATATCATGGGCTGTGGTTCATTCAGAGTCAGAAAGGGTAACACTTGAGTTTAGGTGCAATATTTAGGTAAAAATGAATTTATTACTCATACTAGCTGTGTGTGGTCCTCAGGACAAAAAGCAACCCAATGACCCCCCAGCAGTTTTATTATATTAGTGAATTGTAGAGACGTCAGCTAACTGGGCCGGGCAGGTCGTTTCTTATCTGAGGTGGCCGTGTAGTTGAGTGCAGCTGTGGCACAAATTGAGCGGGACAGGCTGGAACCGGTCTCAGGTAAACGTATGGCAGCTCGTTGTGTGAATGTACAACATGCATGTAGCACAAAGCTGAGTTTGTGTGCTTGGGTTGAGTGAGAGGTGAGGGACATGCAAGTGCTGAAAAACATTAAAAGTGCAGGCATGAGCCATCTTACCAAGGACAAGTCACACTGGTATAAGCTTCTACATCTTCACACCAACACCCATGGCAGTGGTTCAGTGTGAGTGGAGTGGACTGCTCCACACACACACACACACACACACACACACACACACACACAGGTCTTTCGTTTATATGTGTCTAATACTGTTATGTGCCAAGACCTTCATAATAACTTCTTTTGGTCTAATAACACTTGCAAAGTGCCAGCAAATTGGCTCTGAGCAGCACTGGGTGCAGGACAGGATGTGTCAGACAACCACTGGGCACATCCTCAGCTCATTTTAAACCACTGTTTTAATGTGCTGCTCGCTGTTATGTTCAAAGAATGTTAAACTGTCCATAAAAAACAAAGAAACAAACAGCAGTTACAGGGAGAAGAAGCAAACTGCAGAGAGCCAGCAGCTGGACCACCGTGGAGCTGTGAGGAGAGACCACTGAAGGCCCTGAGCGGCTCTGGACAAACAAATATAATGAAGACATCTGAGATTTGATGAACTCATTAGAGAATTAGGAACTGAAATTAACAAATAAATGTAATACTTCAAAGAACAGCATTGTGCACAATTCTATAGAAACAGCGAAACTTAAACCTTTAACAAAGGAATTACATTTGGATGAGAACACTCTTCCTATCATTACTGTTTAAAATATTTTTATAATTGTTTAAAAGTTTTACTTATTTTTAAAAGCACCCTTGACTGATTTTGAATCATCTTTATAATCCTCGTGCTCTTCCATCTAATAGGGTTTCTGCAGTGAAATATTTTGTACAAACTGAACACACAATACACATGTAGACATTTTTTCTGTATTTCATTAACACAGTACAAGTTGTCTCTTTAGCAGTTTTTAAAGAATTAAAGTGAATTCCTTGTAAAAATACTCCACACTTTCAGAGGATGTCCCCTCAAATGACAAGTGCCTGTGTTTACATATCATCAGTCAAGGCAGGAAGAAGTGGGTTCAGGTTGCTGGGAACTTGACGTGACTATTATTCAGGATACAACGGTCAATGACTGCTTCTTTAGATGGAGGACGAGAAAAAGCATTAGGCAACAGCACCAACCCCTGGTTGGGAGTGTAATTACATTTATATGAGCCTTGAAGTTGTCTCCTAAGCACATGTGTGTGACATGGCCCACCCAGCCCAGACCAATTGGGTCAGGTAGCCCAAACCGTTAGGCTAAACAAAGCTAAACTTTGCAAGTATCATAAATTTACACAAAGTGTTACAGATTGTAATCAAATGCATGTTTTTATTCTAAAATAGTAAGAATACGAGCAGCTTACTTCTCAAAATGGACACGTCTGGGGCCAAACCCGTGAAGTTTTGATTACCAGTCAACAGTTGATACCGTTGTGCCACTGAAGCGGTCGTAGCAAATATGTGTCAATGTCACACCCTATCACAGGTTCTTTTTCTGCAGTTATATTCGTGAATAGAAGCACACTTGTTCTGTTATATTTGTACCTTTTGTGAAAGTGTTTATTTGATATTTGGACTACAGGCTTCACACATTATACACTTCATATCTACATTTTGTCAATTATTACTAAAACATGAAAAATGTTTCTGTTTTAACGATGTGTTCACATACATCTATGTAGACACGGAACACACATGAAATGCAAGTGTTCCAAATAACGATATAGTATTTATAAAAGGGGTCATTTTGCTTGACTCTACACTCTATACAACTCTAAGCAACTGACACGCAGGTAAACAGACTTGAGCTGAGAAAACTGCGGGGTGGGGGGATGTGATAGCAGACTGCCTGCTGTTTGCTGCTTATTGACACATTTACAGGACAAAAGACGCTGATAGAGAGGTGCGAAGCGATTTAAGGTGGGACAGATATATGAGTTTTTTCGCAGGCTCTGGTAATTCTAGTGTTAAGGAGAATGGTATGACAAATAGTATCAAAGGCCGCACTCAGGTCAAGAAGGATGAGAATAGCAATTAAATCGGAGTCAGCAACCATAAGAAAGTTATTGGTATTTTTAACAAGTGCCGTTTCTGTACTGTGAAGGGGGCGAAAACCAGACTGGAACTTTTCATATAGATTATTATGAGATAAGTGGGAATGAAGTTGGATAGCCACTATTTTTTCAAGAATTTTGGAGATAAAGGGCAAATTAGAAAATTATTGAAGTTTGTAAGAGCCAATCTTAGAAAGTTAAAGTTTTGAGTTAAACTCTTATTAATGTTTGCTTAATTTGAATAGAATATAAATTTCTTTCATAGTCATAACTTATGGTATAGTCTTTTCCCCCTATAAGTTTGCAAGAGATAGAACCTTCTTACTGTAACTGAGAAACAGTGTGATAATAAGCTCAGTTGTTGTCTAGAACTGGTCCCAGTAAAGAGGGACTTGAAAGACCCTTGAAGCTTAGAAATGGGATAAGCATACAGTTTTCTGACCGTTTTGAAATGGTTCAGAAATGTTAAGTAAATAGTAACGATTTGAGATGTAACAAGATTAAGCCTAAAACTGAACTTTTCTTAACATTAATTTTTCCCTTTTTGTTATTTTAATTTTCCATTTTTTTGTGTGAACTGTTTTACTTTAAAACTTAACTAAACTTTTAAAAACGAAGCTATTTTGTCTGTGGAATCATTTCTGCGCGTCAGGCTTTTGTTGAATCCCATTTTTTGAGTTGAAGCTGCAGAACTTTGATAATTTTGGGAAAACGCAGCTACATTTGTCAGAAAACTAGGCTAGCTATCTAAGGCCTGAACTGGAATCTACCATTCGAGAACAGAAGACACTTCTGCTACAGAACTCGTCAACAAAGGAAAAGAACTGAATCATTCACAAGGTACTCTGCACTTATCTACTATCTTCGCATGATCATAAATGAAAGCAAGGTCGCAGTACCTTAAGAAGATTTGAGAGACTGTGATATTATTAAAGGACGTCTTGGAAAAAGACATTTTGGATGATTGGATGTGCCTTTGCCTGAGTCATTGGAGCCTTGTTTCAAGAAAGTAATCTGCCTTGTTGGAACGTCCCTATTGTGACGAAATTGCTGTCAGGAAACGTCCTGTCATTTGATTGAACTGTTGTCATGGCAATGTCTAAACAGAGCTCAAGTGAGATTGGCAGTGATCTGAGACTCGAAGTCAGAAAATATAATTAGGGATCTTAAAGATCACATAAGTCAGAGGAAAGATAAGCTTTCTGTGTTCATAACTGAAATCGAAAGTCTTAAAGACATTCCAGGAAACCGCTTGATTGTAGCAGAAAGATTTCATGATTTTGTGCGACGCACAGAGAGATAGAGGAGTTACACGAAAAACTACTAGCTACTTTAAATAAAGAAGGAGCGATTAAGAAACAAAAAGACATGCGCGGAAAGCTCTAAGAAAATGAAATGAATTTGCTGCCGCTACAACGGCATGGCTGAAAGATGCAAATGAACAGCTAGTTAATCAATTCGAAGAAATGCAATTTCAAGAACGAGGTCACTCAAAGTCAAAGGCACGAAAGGCTTCTCCTCAGTTAAAGCGCGCCCTTGATATTAAATGTGATTCTTTAGAACAGAAAGGTGCAGCAGTATCAGCATCCTCTTCGACAGTCATACTTGAGCGGACCAAACTCGATGGAATCCTACAAAAACTTCATGAGCTTGAGTTTATAGTAAAAAAACCAGGAACGATCGGAACAACCTTCGACTAGCGCAATAACAGGAACGCAGAGCTCTAAAAATGACAAAAGACATATTAGCACAGAATCAAGCTGGATTTCAGAAAGCATTCGCCGAAATGACTAGATCGTTAACTGATCAAAAAATAACACCTGCTCAAACACCTATAGTACCTCCGGCTCTGCGTGGCGAAGTACCACACAGACACGTCCCTTTATTTTCAGGTGACCCACTGACTTATGCAAAATTTATCAGAACCTTTGATCACGCTGTAGGTCACATATTAGTAGACCCACAAGATAAATTAGATTATTTGATTCAGTATATAAGAGGACCAGCCCAAGAAATGACTGAAGGATGTGCGATTGCCACCAGATGAAGGATATAAAAAGGCTAGAAAACAGCTTGAAAGTTACTATGGCAACCAAGCGTTCGTAATAGATACATACGTAAGTAAAGCTTTGAAGTGGCCTCAAATAAAACTAAATGATGGGGAAGCCTTGAGAGATTATGCAACCTTTCTTGATAACTGTATGGATTCCATGACCAAAACAAGAAATTGAGCAGCATTCAATAGCAATGAAAATATCCGTACTATTCTCTCGAAGCTCCCATATTCTATACAGATAAGTGGCGAGATACAGCTTATGAAACTGAAGATGAAGAAGAAGAGAGATCGACATTCACGATTTAACTGTCTGTTACATAAACAGGCTAAGAAATGTATGCATCCCGTTTATGGGACGTAGATAAAAAAGAAAAAACTGACAAAAGTAAGTCTCCTCAGAAGTACGGACAGAAATCAGGAAGTATCTTTACCACCAATATTTCTGATGAAACTGAAAAGGAGACTCATGAAATCCCTATCAAAAATACTGTTAACGATACATGTGCATTTAAAAAACCTTGTGCATTTTGCAGTGACCAGCATATTCTCGCCAAATGTAGAAAAATCAAAGAATTGCCACATAAAGAAAGAATTGATTTTTAAAATCTAAAGGTTTATGTTTTCGCTGTCTCAAACAGGGTCATCTAAGTAAGAATTGTAAAGAGAGAATGAAATGTCAGACATGTTCTTTACAGCACCCAGATATCCTGCACATTAAAGGAGACAGTGGAGCAGTGTTTAAAGCTAAGGTTAGTGTGGCGGCCTCTACTGAAACGGAAACCGAGACTGGAACTTGTACCTTTACAGGGGCCGGAGAAGAATGTGCACTGCAAGTAGTTCCTGTTAAGATAAAATCCAAGAAAAGTGAAAGGTATGTAGAAACATATGCCTTTATAGACCTCGGCAGTACAGTAACAATTTGCACTGAAAGGCTCCAGAGACAACTGAGCCTTCAAGGTAGAAGGACGCAAGTATTCCTCAAAACTATGAGTAATTACGATGATGGTTCAAAATGCTAACCCAATGTTCTGTTTTATCAGATTTACAAGTCTGTGGTCTCAATGATGTTGAATATATTGATTTGCCAAAGGTCTTCACACAGGTCTCCATTCCAGTGAACAGAGAAAGTATTCCACTACAAGAAGATATCGATAAGTGGGCATATCTTAAAGAGGTACGTCTATCTCATATTGACTCTGAAGTTGATCTTTTAATAGGAATCAACTACCCAGAAATCTTCAAGCAGTCACGAATCATACCTAGCCAAGGAGGTGGACCTCACGCCATGAAGACTGCACTTGGATGGGTAGTTGGTGGACCATACAAAGAGATAGATGACCTCGCAAAACAAAGTGGTAAGATGCCTAAACATTCAATCAATCGTGTCTCAATAACAGAAATTGAAGATATGCTGCTGCAACAGTATAACACAGATTTTCCAGAGCGCAACTGTGAAGAAAAAGAGGAAATGTCACAGGAAGACATCAAGTTCATGCACATAGCTTCAGAATCTGCAAGACTGGTAGGTGGCCACTATTGTTTAAATTTGCCTTTGAAGGATGAAACACTTAAAATGCTGAATAACCGCTGTATTGCTGAACAGCGTGCTATTGGACTCAAAAGAAAATTGAGCAAAAATTCAGGTTTCCACGAAGACTATAAAGCCTTCATGAAAGACATTATAGACAATGGCTATGCTGTTAAAGTACCCAAAAAAAGCCTGAATTGCAATGAAGGCAGAGGGTGGTACATCCACATCACGGTGTGTATCATCCAAAGAAAAATAAGATTCGAGTAGTCTTTGACTGCACTGCCACCTACCAGGGGATTTCACTTAATGAACAATTACTAAAAGGCCCTGACCTAACTAACACACTCATTGGCGTCCTTACAAGATTCAGAAAGGAGCCAGTAGCCTTAATGGCAGACATTAAGTCAATGTTCTACCAAGTTAAGATACCAGACAAAGACACAGATCTTTTACGTTTTCTATGGTGGCCTGAAGGTAATCTAAGTAAAGACCTAGAAGAATTCAAAATGACAGTACATCTTTTTGGTGCTACTTCTTCACCCAGTTGTGCTTCTTATGCTTTTGTAGAACAGCTGAAGATGCCAGAGATACATTTCCTGAGGAAGCTGTTAACACCATTCTCAACAACTTCTATGTGGATGACTGTTTAAGGTCAGTGACACAGAAGAACAAGCAATAAAGCTGGCAAAGGACCTCCAAGCTCTATGCCTCAAAGGGGGATTCCATTTGACTAAGTGGGTGAGTAACAACAGAGCAGTTTTATTGTCCATACCTGAAGAAGACAGAGCTCATGAACAAAAGGACTTAGATTTGAGCCACAGTCTCCTTCCCACAGAGCGTGCCCTGGGCATCCAGTGGTGCACAGAAACTGACAGTTTCAAATTTCAGATTAAGTTACAAAACAAGCCCACTACAAGGCGTGGTATCCTGTCTGTTGTTAGCTCAGTTTATGATCCACTTGGTTTTCTAGCACCTGCTTTACTGCCAGCAAAGCTTATTCTAAGAGACTTATGTAAAGAGAAATGTGGGTGGGATGAAGAAGTAGAAGTCAAACACATTCAGAAATGGAAAAAATGGATGGATGATTTGAAGTTACTTACAGACTATAAAGTGAACAGATGCTTCAAACCTACTGGGTTTGGAACCATAAAGACAGCACAAATGCACCATTTTGCAGATGCTAGTGAAGATGGATATGGCACTGTCACTTACCTTGTTTTAACAAATGAAGAGGGCAAAAGGCATTGTTCATTCCTGATGGGCAAGTCAAGAGTCGCACCATTGAAACAGGTCACAATTCCAAGAATGGAGCTGACAGCAGCTGTCATGGCAGTCAAAATGGACAAAATGCTTAAAGGTGAGCTTCAAATGCCCTTACAAGAATCTACATTTTGGACTGACAGCACCACGGTGCTAAAATACATCTCAAATGAAAGCACTCGATTCAAGACCTTTGTTGCCAACAGAATCTCCGTGATCAGAGATCATTCACAACCTTCACAGTGGAGGTACGTCACATCTGTCCTTAATCCAGCTGATCAAGCTTCTAGAGGGCTAAGCATAGAAGACTTTCTCAAGAACACCACATGGTCACATGGGCCAAGTTTCTTATTGAAGTCAGGACGTGAGTGGCCAAAAAGACCAGATCAACTGAATGATTCACTGTTTGAAGATGATCCAGAAATTAAAACCTGTGCAGTTAATATGACAAGAATAGAGGAAACAACTGAGCCCATCAACAAACTAATCACTTACTTTTCAGATTGGCATCGCTTGAAGAAAGCAGTAGCTTGGTTTCTCAAGTTTAAAGACATACTGCTACACTTAAGAAATGAAAGAAAAACATTTCAACTAGAAGCCAGTCAGACTAAAGGTAATCCAAAAGAACAAAATCACTCATCACAAAGCACATGAAAAGTATAAACTGACTTTAAAACCAAGTCCAATTTCTCTAGATGACTTAGTTAAAGCTGAAACAGAGCTTATCCGTCTAAGTCAACAGCAAGAATTTCCAGAAGAATTAAAAGCTCTAAGACTTGTGTTAAAAGAACAGTCAAATCCATAAACTCGACCCGATCATACAAGATGGAATATTAAGAGTTGGAGGAAGACTCTGTAAAGCTGCAATGCCTGAAGAAGCTAAACATCATGCAATTCTACACAAGCATTCACATGTTGCTTCTCTCATATTGCTGCACATTCATAAATGTATGGACATTGTGGGCGCAACTACGTGCTCGCACAATTACGTCAGAAATACTGGATACCTCAAGCGAATTCAGCTATCAGAAAAATAATTTCAAAGTGCACAACATGCAGAAGATACAATGAAAGCAGGTGAGCAAAAATGGCAGATTTGCCAGAAGATGTCCTAGCACCAAACCAACCACCGTTCACTAATGTTGGAGTTGATTATTTTGGCCCCTTCCTAGTCAAAAGAGGAAGAAGTCTAGTCAAGAGATACGGAGTAATCTTCACGTGTTTAACAACCAGAGCTGCGCACATAGTTTAGACACTGATTCTTGTATCCAAGCCATACTCAGATTTATGGAGAAGAGGACAAGTGAAAATCATGCGCTCAGACAATGGAACAAATTTTGTTGGAGCAGAAAGAGAGCTACGAGAAGCTATTAAAAAACTGGAACACAAAAAAATCAGTGCTATGATGCAAGAACAAATCAAATGGATTTTTAATCCACCATCAGCCTCTCACCAAGGTGGAGTGTGGGAAAGACAAATCAGAAGCATAAGAAAGATTTTAAATTCAACACTAAACCAACAAACACTCGATGATGAAAACCTTCCTACAATGATGTGTAGAGTGGAATCAATACTCAATAACAGACCCCTTACAAGACATCAGATGACCCAAATGATTTAGAACCACTCACACCCAATCACTTATTATTATTGAAGACAAAACCTGAAATGCCACCTAAACTCATTTCAGAAAATGAACCATACCCAAGAAGACGCTGGAAACAAATTCAATACATGGCTGATTTGTTTTGGAAAAGATGGACAAAAGAGTATTTGCCAATACTTCAAAAGTCAAAATGGCTTGCACCAAGAAGAAATTTTGAACAAGGGGACGTTGTTCTAATTGTAGATAAAGCTACACCTCGCAATTCCTGGGTAATGGGTCGAGTCATCAAGACAATGCCAGATGCCAAAGGTGCAGTCAGAAGAGTTTGTGTGCAGACCAAAACCAGCACACTGGACAGACCCGTGAATAAACTGTGCCTGCTTCAAGAAACAGCCAATGTTTGAAATATGAAATTTTTAAAATGTTTGTTTGCAGTGTTATTGCTAATGATTTGAAAAGAATAGTTAATATAAAAGTAATTGGCTCATATTGAAGTAAAGTAATTGTCTCTGCTCCTGCATAGCCAATTAGGGGCCAGAAATGTAAGAGCCAATCTTAGAAAGTTAACGTTTTGAGTTAAACTCTTATTAATGTTTGCTTAATTTGATCAGAATATAAATTTCTTTCATAGTCATAACTTATGGTATAGTCTTTTCCCCTATAAGTTAACAAGAGATAGAACCTTCTTACTATAACTGAGTACAAGTGTGATAATAAGCTCAGTTTGTTTAGAACTGATCCCAGTAAAGAGGGACTTCAAAGACCCATTCAAGTTTAGAAATGGGATAAGCATACAGTTTTCTGACCGTTTTGAAATGGTTCAGAAATGTTAAGTAAATAGTAACGATTTGAGATGTAACAAGATTAAGCCTAAAACTGAACTTTTCTTAACATTCATTTTTCCCTTTTTGTTATACTGTTTTACTTTAAAACTTAACTAAACTTTTAAAACTGAAGATATTTTGTCTGTGGAATCATTTCTGCTCGTCAGGCTTTTGTTGAATCCCATTTTTTGAGTTGAAGCTGCAGAACTTTGATAATTTTGGGAAAACGCAGCTACAAAGTTAGTAGAATCAACCAAATAGTCAACCAGCCCCTTCCTTTTCTTTAATTTCATAGCACCCTTGCCAATGAACCAATACTTTGGAATAGGAAGTGGAAGAAGCTTGACCCAATCTCTGGGAGCAAACTCTAGGAGCATCTTACCATGGTTATAGATTTGGGCTGATTGCGCATGTTCCATATAAGCTCTTAGCATGGTCTGATTTTACCAAATATATTGCATAATTCTGTAATATATTTGAAGATATTTTTTGATGCCCTGCGGTGGGCTGGCACCCTGCCTGGGGTTTTTTTCCTGCCTTGTACCCTGTGTTGGCTGGGATTGGCTCCAGCAGACCCCCATGACCCTGTATTTAGGATATAGCGGTTTGGATAATGAATGGATGGGTGGATATTTTTGGAAAGGGACACCTCACTTTCCATCCATCTTTTAATATATCCAATAATATAACTATACTATAATATATAACAATACTTTCTTAGAAGATTGGCGTCCTTCAACATCTGCAATAAGTCTCTGCAGATGTTCTACCAGACGGTTGTGGCGAGTGCCCTCTTCTACACGGTGGTGTGCTAGGGAGGCAGCATAAAGATGAAAGACGCCTCGCGCCTGGACAAACTTGTTAAGAAGGCAGGCTCTATTGTAGGAGTAAAGTTGACAGTTTAACATCTGTGGCAGAGCGACTGGCATTAAGCAAACTCCTGTCAATCATGAAGCATCCACGGCATCCACTGAATCTATCTATCTATCTATCTATCTATCTATCTATCTATCTATCTATCTATCTATCTATCTATCTATCTATCTATTGTGATGGACAGCTGGGTCCCATGCCCGGCCAGGACGCCCCTGCTGCATATGTTCCCCCTGGCCATCGGACCATACTCTTATTCGATGTTAATTAATGTTGATTTATTTTGTTTTCTTACTGTGTCTTTTATTTTTCTATTCTTCATTATGTCAAGCACTTTGAGCTACTGTTTGTATGAAAATGTGATATATAAATAAATGTTGTTGTTGTTGTTGTTGTATGTTCCTGGGGAGCCACCATGGGCAGCTCAATACCTCCCCCGGGACGCTTGATGGCAGCCTCCCTGGACGATGTTCGTTTCCCAGTCTCCTGCATGGCTCCATGGGACATGGAGTCCTCCACAACCTGGGAGGGAACTGGGGTGGCCGCTAGGGGGTGCTGCAGAGACTCGAGAACCTGGCTGGACGAGTCATCAGCCCCACCTGGAGGTGCAATTGGGACCAGGTGGTCAAGCACCTGGATCATTTCCGGGTGGGCTATAAAACGGGCCAGCCTCCACCACTGAAGGGCCAGAATCGGGAGGAAGAGGACGAGGTTACCTGAGAGGAGTGGTGGTGCAAGGCAAAGAGTTGTTGTGTTGGACTAAAGTGCTTTTGGGACTGTGTTAGGCCTGTGGGACACGGGGAAGATGTGTGCCCATGGTTGAAGACTAAAATAAAAAGCCTGTGTGTTTTATACATGTGCCTCTGCGTAGTCTGTGCCGGGTCAGGCGCTATATAGCGTCTTTCGCACTCAAATAACAAAATAACTAACGATCTTCTCATGGCAGCAGACTCCGGCTTACTCTCTATCCTCATACTACTTGATTTGAGTGCGGCTTTTGACTCCATTTCTCATTCCATTCTTCTCAATAGACTATCTTCCATTGGTGTCACCCACAATGTCTATAACTGGTTCACATCCTACCTTTCTGGCCACTCCCAATTCATACAGCTCAAATCATTTTCATCTCACTATGTATCCGTTACCTCAGGAGTGCCTCAAGGCTCTGTCCTGGGCCCCCTTCTGTTCACCATCTATCTCCTTCCTCTGGGCAATATTTTCAGGAAATATAATATCCATTTCCACTGTTATGCAGATGACACCCAGCTTTATTTTTCAACTTCACCCACAATCACCCTCCCACCTACCACCCTTACTGACTGTCTGGCCGAAATCAAAAACTGGTTTACATTTAATTTTCTTAAACTCAACAGTGATAAAACAGAGATCCTTCTTATTGGTACAAAATCCACATTATCCAAATCCCATAACTTCCCTATTATAATTGATAACTGTACTCTATCCCCCTCCTCTCAGGCCAAAAGTCTTGGTGTCATCTTGGATAATAACCTCTCCTTTCTTTCACACATCAATACTATTTCTATAGAAACCTTAATCATTTCTGCTATTAAGCGTCCAGTAAAACTCACTCTTTAAATGGCCAGATCGTAGTAACACTGTACTGTCTTGTGGTGTGTGGAAAGTGTGGTGCAAGGCAAAAGTTTATGTTTGATAAAGTGCTTATTAAAATGTGTTTTAGCTTTTGTTTGGATTACACGTGAAGATTATCTACTATTGAGATCTAAATCAAACTCTATCTATCTATCTATCTATTCTCTATCTTGTCTGTTACCTAAATATAAGGTTAAAACTGTTAGCTTTACTTCTCTATCATTCAATCTATCATTATCTTCTTCATTACCTTCTACTTTTATCTAGGTTTTTACCCAAAATCCATCTAAGGAAAAATGTCAACAGCTTGAGGGACTTCCTGTGATCTAGATAGCAGTGGAGTAGACTCAGGCTGGAGTGACCTATCTTAAGTTGCTTGATTGTCAATGGCACAGCCCTCTTGAAAACTGAGGTCAAACCACCTTAGGCTCTTGTGCATTATTTGTTCCGCTAGACCATCGGCTGAATGGGCACTAGTCTTAAGGCTGTTGTGCAATTGAGCACTCACATTGTAGTCCTGTCAGGCCTCTGATGAGATCTCATTCCCATCGTGCTTTGGATTCTTTATAGGATACCTCTGGAACATGTAGCATAATCAATTACCTACCAGAGCTTCCCATGTTAATTTTTCTGGGGATCTTTTCTCTGCGGTCCCT
>NW_024379886.1:0-4708 GCF_016835505.1 Polypterus senegalus
ACATACGTCCAGCTATGGACGTATAATGTGTAAGAGGATTCAGTTGCATAAACCATCCAAATTTGAATGGAACAAAAGTAACAAAGCCGTTGAAAGTCATATGCGACCTAGTGAAGCACATACCAACATTAAGTACAATAATTCAGCCTTCTACCTACATGGGAAGTTGGAAATTATGACGTTGAAAGTTCAATATGGCGGCTCGACAGTGGGCTATACCACTGAAATAAGACGCATGGTTTGGTTAGGCAGGAAACCGCCTACCAAATTTGTGAAGATGGGCCATAAAGAAAGTTAACATGCGGATGTACAGCATGTATAATCTTATGACCGTTACGATAGAATTTTGAAATGAAACCTGCTAACTTTTGTAAGTAAGCTGTAAGAATGAGCCTGCCAAATTTCAGCCTTCTACCTAACGGAAGTTGGAGAATTAGTGACGTTGGAAAGTTCAATATGGCGCTGACAGTGGCGCTCATACCATTTAAATAAGTCGACATTGGTTTTGGTTAGTGCAGGGAAGCCGCTACCAAATTTCGTGAACATGGGGCCATAAATAAGAAAGTTCAACATGGCGGACGTTGTCACCGTTATGACATTACGGTAAATTTGAAATGAAACCTGCTTAACTTTTGTAAGTAAGCTGTAAGGAATAAGCAACCAAATTTCAGCCTTCTACCTACAGGGAAGTTGGAGAATTAGTGATGAGTGAGTGAGTGAGTCAGTGAGGGTTTTGCCTTTTATTAGTATACTAGAAATACCAGCTCAGAGGAGAATAGTGTGTTAGAAGCAATGAAAAGAAAAGGAAACATTTTGAAAATAACGTAACATGATTGTCAATGTAATTGTTTTGTCACTGTTGTGAGTGATGAGGTTTTGTCATTACATTATATTATATATATTTTACAACACACATAAACATATATATACAGTATACATATCTATACATATACACATATATATACATATATATATCTACATATATACAATCATATACATACACACATACATACATAAACACACATATATACACACAAATACATATATATATATACATACACACACACATATATAAACATATATATACATATACATACATATCTACATATATACACACACAGCTATTTCGTATCAGTGCAATACGCTGCTTGTTAAAATGGATAACTCCCGCTCTACGTGTCAAGTCTCGTGGATATTATGAAGTACTGTATCGTATTTGTTCAAGTTCTATTTAAATTTTAAATAGAAGGAATTTTATTTAGTCGACAGAAATATCTTTGTAGGAATGGTAAAAACAGACAGGAATATTATTCCTGAATAAATCAACTCAAACCTTAAACAACTTATAATATTTTGTCTCCATAAAAATATATCCTGTCAAAATTATACAAATTCAAATATGAACATGTCATTTTAGAGCTGGACGCTTGGCATCTTTTTGGCCACAGGTTCGTTTCTGTTTGGTGTGAGGTTCTGTGTTGAGGAGATTCTCAGGATGGACTGCAGGTGGTCATCAGTGAGGCGACTCCTGTGTGCTGTTTTGTTAGTCTTTATCACTGAGAAGAGCTTCTCACACAGATATGTGCTACCAAACATGCACAAGGTTGAGCCGCATGTAGACGGACTTTTTGTTCTTCAAAGTCACCAAAGCGCCGTGCAAACTCAGTGCGCTCAGTTTATCACAAAGTGCGTATTTGGGAACACCGTAGTGACGACTTGGTTTAACATTACTTGGCAACAGGGAAAGTGGGGCAAGGTGAACTGGTGCATTGTGTCTCCCATAAAAGCAGCTTCACTTGAAATCACTTTGTGATTGTGCAGGGTAAAACGTCCGCTGAAGTGTCAGGTTCTTATTTAATTATTCTGCTTTCTGTATCTTCTGCATTGCATTCAGGTTACCCTCATGTTTTGTCTCATAGTGCCGTCTTAGATTAAATTCTGTAATTACAGCCACATTAGCTCCACAAATGAGACACACGGGTTCAGTAAACATATACTCAGCCTCCCATCGGTTTTAAAGGCTCTATTTTCAGAATGAACTTTTCTCTCCAGCATCGTGTGAGCTAGCTCTAATAACTTGCAGCATCATAAGCTAGACTTGATTAAGCGTAAGTGTTCGGCAGGGCAGCTGAAGCGCTGCATTATGGGATCTGTAGTTTATTGTGTTACCAGCGCTTCATATACCTGGGCCATTAATAACAATAATACAGTATATAAAATGATCTACGGGCGGATATAATTACACGCCGGGCCGGATGTGGCCCGTGGCCCTTGAGTTTGACAAATATGGACTAAATAGAACTTGAAAAGATATATTTTTTGAAATGTGATCGCGCAATTCAGATAGAGTTGGCCTACAGCCTGCATCCTCCCTCGCTCTTACTTTTTACCGTTCATCTAATGAATACACTGAGTATGGCTTTACCAAAACAATCATTGATGGCTGAATAAAGTATCCATTATTCGAGTATGTAGATCGGGATATATATATATAATATATATATACCCGCATATCGCATGCGAGAGTAGTGTTAAAAAGCTAGAAAAAGAAAAGGGAACATTTTAAAAATAACGTTTGACTGTCAATATACAGTATTTGTTTTGTGAGTGTTACTGAGTGTTGCTGTCATCAAGGATTTGATTATCATTATTTCTTTCAATCAGGTTGTATTTGTAGGATGTAGTTTCAAGTTACATTCCGTGTTTGTCAATCGCTGTAAAGATGACAGGTTTCTTACTGCATCAATAAACAGCTCGTCTTCTTCTTTATCTGAGACCTGACACACTGCATGCACGGGTTTTTTTAACACTGTCTTCCTTTAGCGGGACATTTACTTTTTCCACCGTCTGCTTTGTTTTGGATTTATGAATATGCTTATCAGACGCTTCATATTTTTGCTGCCTTTTCAATTGTGTAATTCGGTTTTTGTTCAGCGCTCTTTGGAACTGTTGCCTTTTTATCTGTGCACTGCATCAGTTCACGTGAGCCGCTCAGTGTACATGCATCGGGTTCCCAGCTGTGCTGGTCCATCTCTGCTATGTCCGTGCTGTATTTAATGTTACCTTAGTCCTGGCACTTAAAACTTCTCTCTGCAGTTTCGCTGAGTTTGTGTCAAACACCACCCTGACCATCTCATCTTCCTCTCCATAACAAGTCCTTCACCGCATGAATATTTGTGGGAGTTTGCTATTGATTGCATGACGGACAGCCTTATATGGGCAGGCACTAAATTACAAACGCCATAGCAACCTGTCTATGACTTAATTTAAAGTGTAGATTTACATGTGCTTTGTTTCGAAGTAGTATAACTCATGAATATGGTTGTATGTGCACTGTTTCAGCTTCTTATTGTTTAGCTGCCTTCTCAATTATATAATGCATGTTTTCTTCAGCGCTTTTTGGAGGTCTTCCTGGTTTTCTATGTACTGCGTGATTACGTGGGAGGCGTGATGATGTCACACGAAACTCCCCCACGGCGTTCAAGCTCATCTCCATTACAGTAAATGGAAAAACAGCTTCCAGTTATGACCATTACGCGTAGAATTTCGATATAAACTGCCCAACTTTTGTAAGGAAGCTGTAAGGAATGAACCTGCCAAATTTCAGCCTTCCACCCACACGGGAAGTTGGAGAATTAGTGATGAGTCAGTGGTGAGTGAGTGAGTGAGTGAGGGCTTTGCCTTTTATTAGTATAGAATATATATATATGCTGTATATAGCATAATATACAGATTTCATCAGTAAGGGATGAGTCACCCATAGTATGAACTGACATTTCCATCATGAAAATGAGCAGCTTCGGTTTCAGTACTGGAAGACATGTTACTGCTGGATTTTATAGTAATGTATAGTATAGTAATGGAATAGCAACAATAGCAAGCCTGCAAAGTCACATACAGTACAGGCCAAACGTTTGGACACACCTTCTCATTCAATGTGTTTTCTTTATTTCCATGACCATTTACATTGGTAGATTCTCACTGAAGGCATCAAAACTATGAATGAACACATGTGGAGTTATGTACTTAACAAAAAGGTGAAATAACTGAAAACATGTTTTATATTCTAGTTTCTTCAAAATAGCCACCCATTGCTCTGATTACTGCTTTGCACACTCTTGGCATTCTCTCGATGAGCTTCAACAGGTAGTCACCTGAAAAGGTTTTCACTTCACAGGTGTGCCTTATCAGGGTTATTTAGTGGAATTTCTTGCTTTATCAATGGGGTTGGGACCAGCAGTTGGGTTGTGCAGAAGTCAGGTTAGTTGGACGATCATTTATCTTTCAACAGGACAACACACCTCCAGGCTATTTGACCAAGAAGGAGAGTGATGGAGTGCTGTAAATGGTCATGAAAATAAAGAAAACACATTGAATGAGGAGGTGTATCCAAACTTTCCTACTGTACAGAATTCCATCTAGTGGTGAAGACATCTAAGTTGTTTACATTGGGAAAGGAGGTTCCTCAGCCAAAAACATTTTTGAAGCTCCATGAAAAGAACCAAGTCTTACCTCTTAACCTACCTCTTCCAGTCCATGGGTCGTAACAATGTGACAGTAGGATCTCCAAAGGGTCTCACAAAAAGTGACAGAAGAAAATAACTATGTTGCTTCTTCCAAAGCACTGTATTATTGATTTTGGTAAGTATGATACATGGGTGTCATGACCAACTTGACATTTTCTTTCATGCGGTGTCACTGCACTTTA
>NW_024379887.1:0-12061 GCF_016835505.1 Polypterus senegalus
CTTTTACCAGAGTATTTTGACTTTCCATAGAGTTAGATTTGAAGGTAACTTGAATTTACCATAGCGTTTCAGAGCCTGAAAATCACTTTGTGTACACATGTGTGACGGCTTGTTTTCCACCAGGAAACTGCTCAAAACAGTTCATTTCTGTAAAAAACTATGTCGCAGATGTGTTTCAAGTGCTTTCACAACATAGCAGTTAAGACTCATTGAGTTTCACTCAACTTCAGTTTTGGCCCAATGCAAGTCAATGGGGATTTCAAAAGTGAGTATGAGATGTTGAAGTGCACTTTGAAAAACAGTTGGGAAACCATCCAAACAGTTCTTAAACATAAGGGTACTGGGAATTCATCATTTAGAACTGCTTTTACCAGAGTATTTTGACTTTCCACAGAGTTAGATTTGAAGGTAACTTGAATTCACCATACTTGCGTTTCAGAGCCTGAAAATCACTATTTGTACACATGTGTGACGGCTTGTTTTCCACCAGGAAACTGCTCAAAACAGTTCATTTCTGTAAAAAACTATGTCGCAGATGTGTTTCAAGTGCTTTCACAACATAGCAGTTAAGACTCATTGAGTTTCACTCAACTTCAGTTTTGGCCCAATGCAAGTCAATGGGGATTTCAAAAAGTGAGTATGAGATGTTGAAGTGCACTTTGAAAAACAGTTGGGAAACCATCCAAACAGTTCTTAAACATAAGGGTACTGGGGAATTCATCATTTAGAACTGCTTTTACCAGAGTATTTTGACTTTCCACAGAGTTAGATTTGAAGGTAACTTGAATTTCCCATAATGCCTTTCAGGGCCTGAAAATCACTTTGTGTACACATGTGTGACGGCTTGTTTTCCACCAAGAAACTGCTCAAAACAGTTCATTTCTGTAAAAACTATGTCGCAGATGTGTTTCAAGTGGTTTCACAACATAGCAGTTAAGACTCATTGAGTTTCACTCAACTTCAGATTTGGCCCAATGCAAGTCAATGGGGATTTCAAAAAGTGAGTATGAGATGTTGAAGTGCACTTTGAAAAACAGTTGGGAAACCATCCAAACAGTTCTTAAACATAAGGGTACTGGGGAATTCATCATTTAGAACTGCTTTTACCAGAGTATTTTGACATTCCACAGAGTTAGATTTGAAGGTAACTTGAATTCACCATAGCGCGTTTCAGGGCCTGAAAATCACTTTGTGTACACATGTGTGACGGCTTGTTTTCCACCAGGAAACTGCTCAAAACAGTTCATTTCTGTAAAAAACTATGTCGCAGATGTGTTTCAAGTGGTTTCACAACATAGCAGTTAAGACTCATTGAGTTTCACTCAACTTCAGTTTTGGCCCAATGCAAGTCAATGGGGATTTCAAAAAGTGAGTATGAGATGTTAAAGTGCACTTTGAAAAACAGTTGGGAAACCATCCAAACAGTTCTTAAACATAAGGGTACTGGGAATTCATCATTTAGAACTGCTAGTAACCAGAGTATTTTGACTTTCCAAAGAGTTAGATTTGAAGGTAACTTGAATTCACCATAGCGTTTCAGGGCCTGAAAATGACTTTGTGTACACATGTGTGACAGGCTTGTTTTCCACCAGCAAACTGCTCAAAACAGTTCATTTCTGTAAAAAACTATGTCGCAGATGTGTTTCAAGTGGTTTCACAACATAGCAGTTAAGACTCATTGAGTTTCACTCAACTTCAGTTTTGGCCCAATGCAAGTCAATGGGGATTTCAAAAGTGAGTATGAGATGTTGAAGTGCACTTTGAAAAACAGTTGGGAAACCATCCAAACAGTTCTTAAACATAAGGGTACTGGGGAATTCATCATTTAGAACTGCTTTTACCAGAGTATTTTGACTTTCCACAGAGTTAGATTTGAAGGTAACTTGAATTCACCATAACGCGTTTCAGAGCCTGAAAATCACTTTGTGTACACATGTGTGACGGCTTGTTTTCCACCAGGAAACTGCTCAAAACAGTTCATTTCTGTAAAAAACTATGTCGCAGATGTGTTTCAAGTGCTTTCACAACATAGCAGTTAAGACTATTGAGTTTCACTCAACTTCAGTTTTGGCCCAATGCAAGTCAATGGGGATTTCAAAAGTGAGTATGAGATGTTGAAGTGCACTTTGAAAAACAGTTGGGAAACCATCCAAACAGTTCTTAAACATAAGGGTACTGGGGAATTCATCATTTAGAACTGCTTTTACCAGAGTATTTTGACTTTCCACAGAGTTAGATTTGAAGGTAACTTGAATTTCCCATAATGCGTTTCAGGGCCTGAAAATCACTTTGTGTACACATGTGTGACGGCTTGTTTTCCACCAAGAAACTGCTCAAAACAGTTCATTTCTGTAAAAAACTATGTGCAGATGTGTTTCAAGTGGTTTCACAACATAGCAGTTAAGACTCATTGAGTTTCACTCAACTTCAGATTTGGCCCAATGCAAGTCAATGGGGATTTCAAAAGTGAGTATGAGATGTTGAAGTGCACTTTGAAAAACAGTTGGGAAACCATCCAAACAGTTCTTAAACATAAGGGTACTGGGGAATTCATCATTTAGAACTGCTTTTACCAGAGTATTTTGACATTCCACAGAGTTAGATTTGAAGGTAACCCACATTAAATTGTCTGGATTTCCGGTTACTGTGCAACAGCTGAACATCTTGAGACTGACTCACTGTAGAAGCCACATTTGGTTTAAGCACATCTAGCCGTGAACGTAATTTGCGACCCATAAAAAGCATAGCTGGAGATTCCTGTGTTGTAGCATGTGGAGTATTGCGATATGAGAGTAAAAACGTGTCTAGTCTTTGCTGTACTAAAGCAGATCCTTTTGATGCCTTCAAAGCTTGTTTGAAAGTTTGCACAAAGCGTTCTGCAAGCCCATTGGTAGCTGGATGATAGGGAGCAGATCGTATATGTTTAATATGGTTGGTTTTCATAAAATATGCAAATTCATCAGAAATGAACTGTGGGCCATTGTCACTAACAAGGACTTCAGGTATCCCATAATGACTAAAAAGGGTCCTCATGACATGAACAGTCTTACTAGTTGTGACACTATCCATTAGTTGAACCTCAGGCCACTTTGAGTGGGCATCGACTACTACTAAGTACATATGGCCTTCATAAGGCCCAGCAAAATCAACATGAATTCTCTGCCATGGCCCACTTGGCCATATCCATGGGTGGAGGGGCACAGGGCTTGGAAGATTTTGAACACGCTGACATGACTGGCAGTTGTGTACTTGTTGCTCAATCTGGCTGTCGATACCTGGCCACCAAACATAACTGCGTGCCAAGGACTTCATCCTCACTATACCCGGGTGGCTGACATGTAGTTCTGACAAAACACGAGGGCGTAATTTAGGGGGCACAATTACTCTGCTCCCCCACATCAGGCATCCTTGTTGTACGGTAAGCTCCGTTTGTCTGTTGATGAAAGGCTGTAACTCATCATTATCCACCAATTGTTTAGGAAAATGTCCCAGCAACACCATATCCATTAGTTTAGACAATGTAGGGTCCAACATGGTCTCTCTACAATTTTCTGCACTACTCACTGGTAGTAATTCCATTTGTTTTATGTAAAAAATGTCAACTGTGTTCTGGCTCTCCTTATGTTTAATTAGTAAGGGCAAACGAGAAAGCCCATCAGCATTGGCATTGAGAGCAGCCTTCTTATATTCTATGGTGTAACTGTGGGCTGCTAATATTAATGCCCACCTCTGCATTCTGGCAGCTGCCATAGACGGTACCCCTTTCTCTGGGCTAAAGATTCTTGTCAGTGGCCGATGGTCTGTGAAGAGAGTAAACTTCTGTCCATATAGGTATTGATGAAACTTCCTGACCCCAAACACAATCCCAAGGGCTTCTCGCTCAATTTGTGCATAGTTCTGTTCAGCCTTACTCAGTGTTCTGGATGCAAAAGCGATTGGTTTCTCTTCACCATTGGGAAAGACATGGGAAATGACAGCTCCCACACCATATGGAGAAGCATCACAAGCCAGCGGATGCTTAGTTGTGGATCGTAGTGCGTTAGGACATTTTGAGACACCAACTGCTCCTTAGCTTTCTGGAATGCAGATTTACATGCGGATGACCAATGCCAGCGTTTGTCTTTGTAAAGCAGCTCATTTAATGGGGTCAAAATGGTTGCAAGATTGGGTATGAATCGCCCATAGTAATTGATGAGACCAAGGAAAGATCTCAGTTTAGTTACATTATCGGGGGCTGGAGCCTCTAAAATAGCCCTAACCTTTTCAGGTGACTTGTGCAGTCCTGCTGCATCAATTTTATGACCCAGGTACTCCAAGGTCTCCTTGAAAAATTCACATTTTTCTTTTTGGACACATAAGCCAAATTCTTTCAATCGCCCAATACTCTATCCAAATTCTGCAGGTGCTCTGCATCATTACAGCCTGTAACCAATATATCGTCCAAGTAACAATGCACATTGGAAAGGCCTTGTAACACCTGATCCATCGCCCGTTGGAATATGGAAGGTGCTGAAGCAATCCCAAATGGTAGACGATTATAGCAGAACAACCCCTTTTGGGTATTGATGGTGAGCAGTTTACGTGATTGTTCCTCAACCTTTATCTGTAGGTGAATCCAATTTGCTGAAACGCTGTCCCCCAGCTAATGAGGCGAACAAGTCTTCAATGTGTGGAATTGGATAGTGTTCCACACAAATGGCTGGGTTTAAGGTCACTTTAAAATCACCACAAAGCCTCACAGAACCATCTCTCTTTACAACTGGCACCACAGGAGTGGCCCACTCACTATACTGCATAGGTGACAGCACACCTAATTCTAGCAGGCGGGACAGCTCAGCCTCTACTTTGGATCGCAGCGCATAGGGTACAACCCGAGCACGACAGAACGTTGGCTTATGTTGTGGTTTCAAAGAAATGACTGCTTCAATGCCCTTCATTGTCCCCAAATCTTTACTGAAAACTGCAGCATGTTTTTGTATTATGCTCTTCAAAGTAACTTGCTGTACTGACTTAATCTCTTGCCAATTCAATTTAATTCTTCTGAGCCACTCTCTACCAAACAGGGGTGTATAATTTCCTCTGATAACATATAATGGAAGGACAGCTAACTGTTTGTTCAAAGTGACTTTCACATTAATAACTCCTTCAGGGGATATTGGTTCCCCAGTGTAAGTCTTCAAAACTACATCAGTTGTCTCAAGAGGCACGTGGCTCAGTAATTTCTTGTATAGTTTTATTGAAATTAATGACACTGCTGCCCCTGTGTCCAACTCCATCTCTACTTCTGTGCCTTCTATTTTAGGTTTCACACTAATGTGTGACTTCTCCCCTTCTTGGATCAGCTTATGTAAGGCTAATTCTGTGTCAGTTTCGTTACCTGACGCTTCACTGGACACCTCCTGCAATATAACGCGATTTACAGGTCTCTTTTTAGGATAATCCGATCGCTGTTGTGACTTCCCTTTATACTGCGCTCCCTCCTCTCTCCTTATAGATTCCTTCTGTTTACATACTCGCTGCGTGGCCTTCTTACCACAGTTATGGCAATCCTGATCTTTGTACCAACAATCACTGTCACTGTGATTAACTCTTCCGCATCGTTTGCATTTATCTTATCTGAAACCGATAGCTCATTCACTTTTAAAGATCCACCAAAAGTGCCACCATCTCCATGGAAATTGTGATTTCGACTGCTTTTTTATAGGTCAACGCTACTTCAGTTAACAGTCGTTTCTGTATCACTTCATTATTTAGTCCACAAACAAATCGATCACGCAATGCTTCCTCTAAGTAAGCGCCAAAGTCACAGTGCTCAGACAGTTTCTTTAAGACAGCAACATATTGTGAAACCGACTCCCCCTCCGCTTGGTTCCTTTTGTGAAAGCAAAACCTTTCTGTTATTACCAAAGGCTTTGGAGAAAAATGCTGCTGTAGCACTGCTTTAATCTGGTCAAACATTTTGTCCTTTGGTTTCTCCGGTGCTAAAAGACTACGCAGCAAGCCATGAGTCATGTGTCCAATTACACTTAATAGTACTGGCACCAGTTTGTCCACCCCAATATCATTAGCTAATGCAAAGGTTTCGAAACGCTCAATATAAGTGGTCCACTGCTCCACATTTTCATCAAAATCGTCCATGTGCCCCAGCGTCGCAGCCATGTTGCCACAATGGTTTTCTTTATATAAATATACTGAATAAAAACTCCCGCTGCAGTCATAAACAGACGAACTTACGCACTGGGAATCAACTTTATCCTCGTCGCCAGTTTGCTATGTTAGGTAATTTGAGGCTGATATTCAATGACAAACACTGAGGCCAGAAGTTAACTGCACAGTAGGCTTTTACTAAGAACGTTCTCTGTAACTGCTTGTCCAAGATCTCTCTTAACCCCACTCTGGCGCCCCTTCTGCCTGGGAATACTACCAATCATTGTTACATTTATTTCAATACATAACAATTTTGACTTTCCACAGAGTTAGATTTGAAGGTAACTTGAATTCACCATAACGCGTTTCAGGGCCTGAAAATCAATTTGTGTACACATGTGTGACGGACTGTTTTCCACCAGGAAACTGCTCAAAACAGTTCATTTCTGTAAAAAACTATGTCGCAGATGTGTTTCAAGTGGTTTCACACCATAGCAGTTAAGACTCATTGAGTTTCACTCAACTTCAGTTTTGGCCCAATGCAAGTCAATAGGGATTTCAAAAAGTGAGTATGAGATGTTGAAGTGAACTTTGAAAAACAGTTGGGAAACCATCCAAACAGTTCTTAAACATAAGGGTACTGGGGAATTCATCATTTAGAACTGCTTTTACCAGAGTATTTTGACTTTCCATAGAGTTAGATTTGAAGGTAACTTGAATTCACCATAACGCGTTTCAGAGCCTGAAAATCACTTTGTGTACACATGTGTGACGGCTAGTTTTCCACCAGGAAACTGCTCAAAACAGTTCATTTCTGTAAAAAACTATGTCGCAGATGTGTTTCAAGTGCTTTCACAACATAGCAGTTAAGACTCATTGAGTTTCACTCAACTTCAGTTTTGGCCCAATGCAAGTCAATGGGGATTTCAAAAGTGAGTATGAGATGTTGAAATGCACTTTGAAAAACAGTTGGGAAACCATCCAAACAGTTCTTAAACATAAAGGGTACTTGGGAATTCATCATTTAGAACTGCTTTTACCAGAGTATATTGACTTTCCACAGAGTTAGATTTGAAGGTAACTTGAATTCACCATAACAGCGTTTCAGAGCCTGAAAATCACTATTTGTACACATGTGTGACGGCTTGTTTTCCACCAGGAAACTGCTCAAAACAGTTCATTTCTGTAAAAAACTATGTCGCAGATGTGTTTCAAGTGCTTTCACAACATAGCAGTTAAGACTCATTGAGTTTCACTCAACTTCAGTTTTGGCCCAATGCAAGTCAATGGGGATTTCAAAAAGTGAGTATGAGATGTTGAAGTGCACTTTGAAAAACAGTTGGGAAACCATCCAAACAGTTCTTAAACATAAGGGTACTGGGAATTCATCATTTAGAACTGCTTTTACCAGAGTATTTTGACTTTCCACAGAGTTAGATTTGAAGGTAACTTGAATTTCCCATAATGCGTTTCAGGGCCTGAAAATCACTTTGTGTACACATGTGTGACGGCTTGTTTTCCACCAAGAAACTGCTCAAAACAGTTCATTTCTGTAAAAAACTATGTCGCAGATGTGTTTCAAGTGGTTTCACAACATAGCAGTTAAGACTCATTGAGTTTCACTCAACTTCAGATTTGGCCCAATGCAAGTCAATGGGGATTTCAAAAGTGAGTATGAGATGTTGAAGTGCACTTTGAAAACAGTTGGGAAACCATCCAAACAGTTCTTAAACATAAGGGTACTGGGGAATTCATCATTTAGAACTGCTTTTACCAGAGTATTTTGACATTCCACAGAGTTAGATTTGAAGGTAACTTGAATTCACCATAACGCGTTCAGGGCCTGAAAATCACTTTGTGTACACATGTGTGACGGCTTGTTTTCCACCAGGAAACTGCTCAAAACAGTTCATTTCTGTAAAAAACTATGTCGCAGATGTGTTTCAAGTGGTTTCACAACATAGCAGTTAAGACTCATTGAGTTTCACTCAACTTCAGTTTTGGCCCAATGCAAGTCAATGGGGATTTCAAAAAGTGAGTATGAGATGTTAAAGTGCACTTTGAAAAACAGTTGGGAAACCATCCAAACAGTTCTTAAACATAAGGGTACTGGGGAATTCATCATTTAGAACTGCTAGTAACCAGAGTATTTTGACTTTCCAAAGAGTTAGATTTGAAGGTAACTTGAATTCACCATAGCGTTTCAGGGCCTGAAAATGACTTTGTGTACACATGTGTGAGGGCTTGTTTTCCACCAGCAAACTGCTCAAAACAGTTCATTTCTGTAAAAAACTATGTCGCAGATGTGTTTCAAGTGGTTTCACAACATAGCAGTTAAGACTCATTGAGTTTCACTCAACTTCAGTTTTGGCCCAATGCAAGTCAATGGGGATTTCAAAAGTGAGTATGAGATGTTGAAGTGCACTTTGAAAAACAGTTGGGAAACCATCCAAACAGTTCTTAAACATAAGGGTACTGGGGAATTCATCATTTAGAACTGCTTTTACCAGAGTATTTTGACTTTCCACAGAGTTAGATTTGAAGGTAACTTGAATTCACCATACGCGTTTCAGAGCCTGAAAATCACTTTGTGTACACATGTGTGACGGCTTGTTTTCCACCAGGAAACTGCTCAAAACAGTTCATTTCTGTAAAAAACTATGTCGCAGATGTGTTTCAAGTGCTTTCACAACATAGCAGTTAAGACTCATTGAGTTTCACTCAACTTCAGTTTTGGCCCAATGCAAGTCAATGGGGATTTCAAAAGTGAGTATGAGATGTTGAAGTGCACTTTGAAAAACAGTTGGGAAACCATCCAAACAGTTCTTAAACATAAGGGTACTGGGGAATTCATCATTTAGAACTGCTTTTACCAGAGTATTTTGACTTTCCACAGAGTTAGATTTGAAGGTAACTTGAATTTCCCATAATGCGTTTCAGGGCCTGAAAATCACTTTGTGTACACATGTGTGACGGCTTGTTTTCCACCAAGAAACTGCTCAAAACAGTTCATTTCTGTAAAAAACTATGTCGCAGATGTGTTTCAAGTGGTTTCACAACATAGCAGTTAAGACTCATTGAGTTTCACTCAACTTCAGATTTGGCCCAATGCAAGTCAATGGGGATTTCAAAAAGTGAGTATGAGATGTTGAAGTGCACTTTGAAAAACAGTTGGGAAACCATCCAAACAGTTCTTAAACATAAGGGTACTGGGGAATTCATCATTTAGAACTGCTTTTACCAGAGTATTTTGACATTCCACAGAGTTAGATTTGAAGGTAACCCACATTAAATTGTCTGGATTTCCGGTTACTGTGCAACAGCTGAACATCTTGAGACTGACTCACTGTAGAAGCCACATTTGGTTTAAGCACATCTAGCCGTGAACGTAATTTGCGACCCATAAAAAGCATAGCTGGAGATTCCTGTGTTGTAGCATGTGGAGTATTGCGATATGAGAGTAAAAACGTGTCTAGTCTTTGCTGTACTAAAGCAGATCCTTTTGATGCCTTCAAAGCTTGTTTGAAAGTTTGCACAAAGCGTTCTGCAAGCCCATTGGTAGCTGGATGATAGGGAGCAGATCGTATATGTTTAATATGGTTGGTTTTCATAAAATATGCAAATTCATCAGAAATGAACTGTGGGCCATTGTCACTAACAAGGACTTCAGGTATCCCATAATGACTAAAAAGGGTCCTCATGACATGAACAGTCTTACTAGTTGTGACACTATCCATTAGTTGAACCTCAGGCCACTTTGAGTGGGCATCGACTACTACTAAGTACATATGGCCTTCATAAGGCCCAGCAAAATCAACATGAATTCTCTGCCATGGCCCACTTGGCCATATCCATGGGTGGAGGGGCACAGGGCTTGGAAGATTTTGAACACGCTGACATGACTGGCAGTTGTGTACTTGTTGCTCAATCTGGCTGTCGATACCTGGCCACCAAACATAACTGCGTGCCAAGGACTTCATCCTCACTATACCCGGGTGGCTGACATGTAGTTCTGACAAAACACGAGGCGTAATTTAGGGGGCACAATTACTCTGCTCCCCCACATCAGGCATCCTTGTTGTACGGTAAGCTCCGTTTGTCTGTTGATGAAAGGCTGTAACTCATCATTATCCACCAATTGTTTAGGAAAATGTCCCAGCAACACCATATCCATTAGTTTAGACAATGTAGGGTCCAACATGGTCTCTCTACGAATTTCTGCACTACTCACTGGTAGTAATTCCATTTGTTTTATGTAAAAAATGTCAACTGTGTTCTGGCTCTCCTTATGTTTAATTAGTAAGGGCAAACGAGAAAGCCCATCAGCATTGGCATTGAGAGCAGCCTTCTTATATTCTATGGTGTAACTGTGGGCTGCTAATATTAATGCCCACCTCTGCATTCTGGCAGCTGCCATGACGGTACCCCTTTCTCTGGGCTAAAGATTCTTGTCAGTGGCCGATGGTCTGTGAAGAGAGTAAACTTCTGTCCATATAGGTATTGATGAAACTTCCTGACCCCAAACACAATCCCAAGGGCTTCTCGCTCAATTTGTGCATAGTTCTGTTCAGCCTTACTCAGTGTTCTGGATGCAAAAGCGATTGGTTTCTCTTCACCATTGGGAAAGACATGGGAAATGACAGCTCCCACACCATATGGAGAAGCATCACAAGCCAGGCGGATGCTTAGTTGTGGATCGTAGTGCGTTAGGACATTTTGAGACACCAACTGCTCCTTAGCTTTCTGGAATGCAGATTTACATGCGGATGACCAATGCCAGCGTTTGTCTTTGTAAAGCAGCTCATTTAATGGGGTCAAAATGGTTGCAAGATTGGGTATGAATCGCCCATAGTAATTGATGAGACCAAGGAAAGATCTCAGTTTAGTTACATTATCGGGGGCTGGAGCCTCTAAAATAGCCCTAACCTTTTCAGGTGACTTGTGCAGTCCTGCTGCATCAATTTTATGACCCAGGTACTCCAAGGTCTCCTTGAAAAATTCACATTTTTCTTTTTGGACACATAAGCCAAATTCTTTCAATCGGCCCAATACTCTATCCAAATTCTGCAGGTGCTCTGCATCATTACAGCCTGTAACCAATATATCGTCCAAGTAACAATGCACATTGGAAAGGCCTTGTAACACCTGATCCATCGCCCGTTGGAATATGGAAGGTGCTGAAGCAATCCCAAATGGTAGACGATTATAGCAGAACAACCCCTTTTGGGTATTGATGGTGAGCAGTTTACGTGATTGTTCCTCAACCTTTATCTGTAGGTACGCCTGTGCCAAGTCCAATTTGCTGAAGCGCTGTCCCCCAGCTAATGAGGCGAACAAGTCTTCAATGTGTGGAATTGGATAGTGTTCCACACAAATGGCTGGGTTTAAGGTCACTTTAAAATCACCACAAAGCCTCACAGAACCATCTCTCTTTACAACTGGCACCACAGGAGTGGCCCACTCACTATACTGCATAGGTGACAGCACACCTAATTCTAGCAGGCGGGACAGCTCAGCCTCTACTTTGGATCATGGCGCATAGGGTACAACCCGAGCACGACAGAACGTTGGCTTATGTTGTGGTTTCAAAGAAATGACTGCTTCAATGCCCTTCATTGTCCCCAAATCTTTACTGAAAACTGCAGCATGTTTTTGTATTATGCTCTTCAAAGTAACTTGCTGTACTGACTTAATCTCTTGCCAATTCAATTTAATTCTTCTGAGCCACTCTCTACCAAACAGGGGTGTATAATTTCCTCTGATAACATATAATGGAAGGACAGCTAACTGTTTGTTCAAAGTGACTTTCACATTAATAACTCCTTCAGGGGATATTGGTTCCCCAGTGTAAGTCTTCAAAACTACATCAGTTGTCTCAAGAGGCACGTGGCTCAGTAATTTCTTGTATAGTTTT
>NW_024379888.1:0-7051 GCF_016835505.1 Polypterus senegalus
GGTCTCATGGTCTGGAATCCCTACAGATTTTATTTTTTCTCCAGCCGTCTGGAGTTTTTTTGTTTTTTCTGTCCCCCCTGGCCATTGAACCTTACTCTTATTCGATGTTAATTAATGTTGATTCCAATTGTTGATGAAACCGACATCCTTCTTCTTGCAGAAACCCTGTAGCCAGTTGTTCAATCCTAGCAGACGACTGTAGTACTCGTTGGATCGTCTGATGAGAGGTAGTGGACCCGAAACGAAGATCTTTGCCGATGGGGTCCTCTCCTTCGTGTCTTTAATCAAAGCTGCAAAGTCAGCCTTCAGGATTTCTGATTTACGTCGATCTCCTCTGTGCCCCCATCTTAAGGACTCCACGTTGGAACAAATGACATACATAAGGGTAGACTGTCAGTTCTGCGATCCAAATTCAAAGAGTTAGGTACTAAGCTGAGGAGCAGAACTGACAAGATAGTCTTCACCGAAGTTCTGCCTGTGCCATGCGCCAGTCCAGGTAAGATTGAAATTAGAAGGCTTAACGTGTGGCTCAAATCTTGGTGCAGGGTAGAAGGGTATAGGTTTATGGGGCTTTGGGACTCCTTTTGGAACAGATAGGACCTGTGGCTGTTTGCTGTAGGAAGGTGCGTTTCAGTGACTCTTGTACCACAAACATGATGACAGATGTGGAGCTGGCAATATTTGCAAACATGTTAGGAGTTTCCCTATTCCTTCTGGTAGTCCTGTACCATTATGTGGCTGTCAACAACCCCAAGAAAGTTCAATGAACATGTCGAGGAGCATAAAAGGATGGAAAACACAATCAAGAATTTCCGCAGATGGAACAGATTTCAAATTATGGACACTAGATTTCGTTAGTGTTTTATTTTTGTAAATTGTTGTTGAAAAATGCTCAGTTGTTTCTAAATTTTTTTATTGTGCAATGATTATATCATGGTGTAAAATTTGCCATTGTAGGTATTGTGTGATTAACCTCTCATTTATGAATGAATACATGAGAAAATGGTTAACTTAATTTAAATGTTGAGAGGGGACTGGGTGGTCTCATGGTCTGGGGTTGAAAAGATAAAACAGAAATCTGCCACAAAGAGAAAGACACATATTCGTCTTTCAGACCAAAGACAGCCTCTTGCTTGGGAACTGGTGGCTTGAGATTTGGTTTCTGTGCCAATTTAGAGAGAGGCTGGAAACAGTGAAAAAGAGAAGCTGCCAACGAACGTTGACTCCCGCCCCAGGGGGATGCGTGCATTTATCAGACCAAAAACTCAGCCGGACCTCTTCAATACAAGGCCGTGTTTTGAGGTCAGAGTCTATGCCTGTCCAGGAAGAGACTGGATACAGTGAAAAGGAGCATAACAACAATGAAGAAGAAACCTGATAAACACAGCCAAGAGAGATAAAGTATCTTCTGGAAATTCAATGGTGGTTCACTGCAGTGGTGGCTGGGATAGAACGGCACAACTCACTTCACTTTCCATGCTAATGTTAGATAACTATTTTAGAACAATATATGGCTTTGAAGTCCTTGTGCAAAAGGAGTGGATCAGTTTCGGCAACAAATTCTCATCTAGAATTGGCCATGGAGATAAAAATCACACAGATGCAGACAGGTCTCCTATTTTCTTGCAGTTTATTGATTGTGTTTGGCAAATGACAAAACAGTTTCCTACTGCATTTGAGTTCAATGAACATTTTCTGATTACCATTGTGGATCATCTGTATAGTTGTTGTTTTGGCACCTTTTTGTTTAACTGTGAAAGTGTTAGAGATTCCCAGGAAGTCAAATTAAAGACTCCATCTTTATGGTCACTAATTAACAGCAACATAGAAAGGTACACAAATCATTATTGCACAAAGGATTCAAATCAAGGCTCAACCAGGATGTCCTCTTGAAGGATGAATTCCCTCTCGGCAGACTCACTTGGATATCAAAAAGTACCAGTGCACAAGGTGCTCTCGAACCTTCAGCCACATGTCTCTTTTTTTAAAATAACATTAAAAGGGACTAGAGAAAAAACATTTATATTTAAAAAAAAAAACCTTCCAGACTATACAGTCCTGGAACTGCTCACCATCACAATTAAAAAGATGGAGCCAAGACAGTTTACAGAAATTATTCCATGTATCCAAAGGTGTCATCCACAAGCATTCATGGCCTGTGCCTCCTGGAGAGACACTGGAGGTGAGGGAAATAGGCCTTTCCCTTCAAGTGCCATTTAATGCATGCTAGGAGTTGAGCAGCAATCGTTCAGCATGGCACCCATCGATGGGAGGCGTGGGGGGATCGGGCTGGTGGGTGACACCTTTGGACTGGATCTGGAAAAGTTGGTGTATGGAAGAGGACATAATATTTTGTGCAAAACAAAAGATACATATTTTTTAAATTTTCTATTTAATTAAAATTTTTGTTTTATGTTGGAGCTGCACCGACATTCCTGTTCTTATCTGTGCCATCATTTTAGGCCGGTTGCGGCCTCTTTTGGTCTTGCAGGATAGCAAGTGAATAGAAATGACATTAAGATGTATCATCTGAAAAGAACTCCTTGCTTAAGTGCACTCAGTGTTTCCTACAATTGTGTTCTCTCTTTGTATTTAAAATTGGTCCCTTCGGTTTGTGTCATCCTGGAATGGCTCAATAAGGAGTACAATTAAAGAGACCAAGAGGTTAATTCACAAGCTCAAAAATCACTGCAGATAACACCGAAAAAACAACAAAACAGCCATCCTATCGGACCAAAAGTGCCCACCTGTCCTAAGCAGAAGAGAGGTGCTTGACGTTAATAGTGTGAGGTGGATGGAGTCCATGCAATTCTGAATTTTGCTGAAAACAATCCACTGTAATTTGACATCGATGTGCCTTTAACTTGTGGCACAGTTTCAAAACCAAATGACAGTTGTGTCTGGCTGGGTGGTTTTAAAGCCACAAATACACTTGGTTTCATTTTTTCCACATATGACCAAATGCTGGTGACTATTTATAGCGGACATCTGCGAGTCAGCACAACTCCAAACATTGCCTAAAAGTATCTGGGTGTCGGTCAGGACCCTCGACCAGAAGAGTGATGGTAACCTGTTGTTAGACAGCATTGTTGTATTACATGTGGGTGTCTGTTAAAGCTGTGGGCAGCTTTTGCGTCTGTCGTTTAAATATATTATAAAAGGCAGGGGAGGTTTGAAGTGGGTGGGTAGGAAGGCTGGGCATTTTATTTCAGGCCATCCTTTCAAATGAAGGCGAGCTACGAAAAATGATTGAATTTCTGAAGAAATCGGGACTTATCAATAATGTCCCACCGGCTTTCTGTTCCTCAAAGCCGATGGAGGTCGCATCTGCTCCAGCCTCTGATGAAGTGGTACAGCCTTAAACATCTAGCACGGCTGCCTCAGCCTCTTCTCAAGAACCACAGCCTTCAACATCTGGGGCGACTGCCCCTGCATCGGAAGTGAGTCAAAAGTCAGACAACTTTATTCCTCATTGACTGGTACCGTTATAGAGGAGTATTGAAATCTTGCACTTCTGGTTAACCATATGAATGTAAAGGCTGCCTGTCGTATGCAGGTGTTTTTTTCTATGGGGTGGGTATTGTTGGGGATCAGACAAATTTTTAACTAGTGTCACTTTAAGGAGCTGTTTACTAACTTGTACCCTACAGGTTTCTACAATTAATAATAATAAAAAAAGAAAATGTACAGAAGTTATATATGAAGATAATATTAAGAATAATAATAATACATTTTATTTATATACCATGCTCAAGGCACTTACACTAAGGGTAACAACATTATATGTCTTTTTGATACAAAGTGAAAGAATGTCAATGTTTCTGTGCAGAAAGAGACTGCAATTGATCACCATGAACTGAAAAGAAGGCCTCTTCGATGCAAGGCCGTGTTTTGAAGTCAGTATATGCCAGTCCAGGAAGAGACTGGAAACAGTGATAAGGAGCATAACAACACTGAAGAAGAAACCTGACAGAAACCCCATAATCACTATGAATGCCAAAGAAGGCCTCTTCGATGCAAGGCCATGTTTTAAAGTCAGAGTCTATACCAGTCCAGAAAGAGACTGGAAATAAAAAATGGAGAAAGAAAACGTAATCATCTTTAACAACAAAGACGGTTGAAATCAGTGACTGTGCCAATTTAGGCAGAGACAAGAAATAGCAAGGAAGAAGACACATGCCAGAAGCAGCATAACTACCATGAACGCCAAAGAAGGCGTCTTCGGTGCAAGTGTTTTGAGGTCAGTCTATGCCTGTCCAGGAAGAGACTGGATACAGTGAAAAGGAGAAGGACAACAATGAAGAGCAAACGTGCCAGAAACAAGGTCAAAGTCTATGCCAGTCCAGGAAGAGACAGGAAAAGTGAAGAGGAAACCTGCCAGAAACACCATAATCAGCATGAAAGGCAAAGAAGGTCTCTTTGAAGCAAGGCCGTATTTTAAAGTCTGTGTCTATGCCAGTCCAGAAACAGACAGGAAAAGTGAAGAACAATGAAGAGCAAACCTGCCAGAAACAAGGTCAAAGTCTATGCCTGTCCAGGAAGACACTGGAAACAGTGACAAGTGATGAATAACAATGAAAAGAAAACCTGCCAGAAACAAGGTCAAAGTGTATGCCAGTCCAGGAAGAGACTCTAGACTCTAGATAATGTCGGATGAACTCAGGCAATAGCACAAGTGGACATAGCATAGGCAGAAACCAGAGAGCCTGCAAAAATGGAGGGAAAAACAGAAAACTAGGTTGGAAGAACTTGACCATGCATCAAAAGCAGCAGAGCTAGAGTGGATTGAAAAGGATTGAAAAGGCCAAGAAGGAGCTAAAAGAATGGCACTTGCGGCAAAATGAACAAAAGGAGAAGAACGAAGTCAATAACCGGATTACTGACAAGACTTTCTACGAGCAGTTTAACGCTTATGTGATAGGCTATGTGCCCTCAGAGAAAGCTTTCCTGAAAGAGTGTGATGAGGACACTCCAGGCTTAGAGTGGGAGAGGGTTGCACGGCTCTGTGACTTCAACCAAAAAACCAAAAGCAATCCAAAGACATCTCCCACATGCACTCTGTGCTTATTTCTCTCAAGCAGAAGGCCTTATCTACCCAGCTCTACACTCCCTTCCAAACTGTGCTACTCTGCCACACTTTTCTGAGCCCAAAGCTAATATTACTGTAATGTTGCTCAATTCCCTCCACATCACCTTTGTTTTTGTAATAAGATTACCTTCCGTATCAATTTGCCTGTTTTGAAGAGCACGGAAAGATGGGCTGAGAGGAAGATTTGTAATGGAGGGAAAAAGCGCCAATTTATGTTTTGGTCTTATTTCTCCTCTCTACTTGGTGTTTTCTACATCTTGGTATTTCTGAAGGAGAGATCAGCCAAAAGAAACTGCTCAATACCTTCTGGTAGTCCTGTACCATTATGTGGCTGTCAACAACCCCAAGAAAGTTGAATGAACATGTCAAGGAGCATAGAAGGATGGAAATCACAATCAAGAATTTCCGCAGATGGAATTTCAAAATTATGGAAACAGTGAAGAAGAAATCTGCCTGAAATACAATAATGAACATGATTGCCTCTTGGTAGCAAGGCCATGTTTTGAGGTCCGAGTCTATGCCAGTCCAGGAAGAGACTGGAAATAGTGAAATGGAGAACGAAAATGATGGAGAAGAAAGGAAAATGAGGATGATGAAATTGGACTGGATACACGCAGGAGATCATGTTCAAAATTTTGATTTCCAATTCATGTATAGTGTTTTTCTCATCATGTTGCACCCACGGTGGCATGTCGTTTATTTACACTAACTGCAGAAGGCCTGGAACAGGAAGACACTGGAAACAGTGAAAAAGAGAAGTATTGCAACGAACGCTGACTCCCGCCCCAGGGGGATGCATGCATTTATCAGACCAAAAACCTCAGTAAAAAGGAGAAGAAAAAGATGAGCAGAATTCTACCACAAACTGAAACGTCATGCTAAGTGCAAATCTATCTGAATGCTAGTACCCCTATGAACTCATGAACTCGGCACTGAGTTGCTTGCCACAGTTGCGCCTTTGCGTCACTTTCTTAGAAACGTCATGCTAACTGCAAATCAAGCAGTCCTTGAAAGGTTTGTACAGGAGTTATATATGAAAATATTATTAATAATAATAATACATTTTATTTATATACCAGGCTCAAGACACATACACCAAGTGACAAACAGGCATTATGAAGTGTTTTTGCAAGGGTCAAAGTCCATGCCAGTCCAGTAAGAGACAGGAAAAGTGAAAGAACAATGAAGAAGAAACCTTAGAAACACCATAAACACATGACGAGTGCACTGTGGATCTTCTTGCCTATTACTCATTTCAAAAGATGAGGAGAACAACAGGACCGACAACAAAGCAGACGTGAGGACCTGATGGCGGCTTTAGGGCTTCTCTGACTCGGTGGAATGTCATTATTTCCACTGAGGGCAGATGGCCTGGACCAGGAAGAGACAAACAGAAATCTGCCAAAAACAGAAAGACATGCTAGTTGAAAATGAAGCAGTGCATGAAAGGGTCGAACAGGAGTTATGATATGCGCTTTTGACACCAAGTGCCAGAGATTCAACGTTCCTTTATGAGACACCTCTTGAATCAATCCAGAGATGGGTTCGTAGATCAAGTAGTAAAACAGATGAAAACAAAGACAATGGCTATTTTTTTAAAGGGACAAACAGAGAGGGGGTGGGTAATATCACCGGATAAAAAAATTATTGACTGAAATGTTGCTTTTATCATTCCAATACCTGATCGGACTGCTTTGCCAGGGCCTTGATTGAGCTGTGCTGCCAGAATGAAGTTCCACAGGTTTATGAATATGTTTTACATATCATAGGCCTTTGTCTTAGCACCTCTTTAACTGGCAGATTCACCTTGTATTTAAATAAATAAAAATATATTCATTTTCAAAAGGCAACAATCACCATACCTTTTGTTAAAAAAAAATTATATTTAAACACTTACAACTGACTGTAATAAAATAAAAAAAGTCTCCTCCCCTGTTTATGCCAACACAACAGTAACACATG
>NW_024379889.1:0-27385 GCF_016835505.1 Polypterus senegalus
TTCCTGTTTTACTCACCCATTTGGCATTTCCAAGTGTACAGTAACTCTCTTTATTAACCTATTCACACCCAATTCTGCATATGCGTTTAAACAGTCCCAATTTCCTTACTTTAATCTTGTCTAACATTGCTGATTTTTCTATTCAAGCTATCTTTTGTTTTCTTGTTGCTTACCATACTCTTCCAGTTTATCCTCATTTTTTCTGTAGCAGTTTATTTTAAGCACACCTCTCAGTGTCTCCTTTCATTAAACTCAGGATTGACATGCGAATGACAGTGCCAACGTGACATACAAGTCCCAAATTTGTTGTGTTGATATTTTTTAATTTTTCCAGATTGTGATCAAATTTGTAAATACATTGCTTGCTATTCATTAATTAATTATTATTCTGCAATTAATTTCAAAGGTATTATTTTTCTCTAGTCATGTTTAGCGCATGCATTGTTCCACAAGCCTTGCTATCTAAGCAAACAGTTTTGAAACTGGTGGCCATAGCCCTGGCAAGGGTGACCTTAATAAAAATAAATTAATCAATTTAAATTTTAAAGATTGTCTTTAAATTGCCAAGGTTTTAATCAAACACATAAATAATGAGAAATGTTCTTCAATTATTAAAAAAAGTACTTGTATATCAGTGTAGTTATATACATTAGCAGCAGCCCTCAACCTGTGCAATACACTAACAACTGTCAAAAGAAAAAAAGGTAAAAAGTGTGACTTAAAAGGACCATTGGTTACATAGCAGACAAACCCAAGTCTATTTACTCATCTGTGGTTCAGTTCCACCATCTCACTGTGCTCCACTTATGTCATGCCCACCCATTTTCTCCTTTTCCTTTTTATGTCAAAGTCTTCCAGTTGCTCTGAGGAGACAGTTCCCTCTCACATCAATGCCGCTTTGAGCTGATCCATGCCAGGATGTAGACTGATCAGTAGCCAAACACGAAGACCAATTGATTTTTGTTAAAATAAGTGTCTTAATACACCCAAGCAGGCTGCAGAGAGTGCCTGTCTTTCTCTCTCTTTAGTTTTGGTGAACTTTTTTGGTGTACCATCATTTTAGAAAAGTTTTAGAAATTGGCAGAATAAGGAAGAAGAGTACTCTATGAAGAACATTATGAATTGTATCAGTTAATTAATATATAATACATATATCTAACACTGCATTTTAATATTATTAATATTAATCAACAGCAGAAGACTATATTTCAATGATTGATATCCTTTATCCCTCCTTTAAAATAGGAAGAAGCAGAACTGTGCTTAAAATTATCTAAACAAGAACCTGTCATTGTAATTGACAATAATGACCCTATAACAAGAGCATTGTTAGGGGGTGGCAAGTGGGGTGACCGCCCCAGTCCCCACAAGGGGCCCTGCTTTTGAGGTCCACATATCCCATTCAAGAGGATTTGTCAAGTTATATTCTTCAGTATAGATCAACCATATCTTAAGACAGGCTTTGCGGTCTGGCAATCCTATCTATAGAAAATGACTTTTCCAATCGGAAGGCAAGAAAAGTAGATTTTCATCTCTGAACCTGGAAACCAGAAAGAGATTTCATGATGATACCTCTACGTTAATTTCACACTTCCTGTCGAAACACTGAAACTTGCATTTTAGATAGATAGATAGATAGATAGATAGATAGATAGATAGATAGATAGATAGATAGATACTTTATTAATCCGCCATAAACATGTACAAATATTAATGCACAAAACACGCATCGCTAATGATAACCGGTTGACATGACATCAACGTGAGTTATGACTATGACATCCTGCATATCGAGACTCAGAGTATACTTGCAATTTGGGTACTTTTCTAGAATAGGCCCTCAATGAATTATGAATTGCACTTTTTTAATAGATTATATCGTCATATTTTGATAAAGTCCATGTGTTATTTTTCAGAATTTAGCTGAATACTGTAATGAGAAAATCTGGTGTATGTTAACATTATTTTTATTAAATTCGCACACAAGTGTATACAGTCCACACATACCAGTAACAGCGTTTTATTCCTTATCAAACCATGCTACTACTCTTACTTAAAAAAAACAATTGATGCACATTAGAAAAGCTAAAAGATATACACAACCAAACAAAAAAAATCTCTGTAATCACTTGTTTAAAAAGTGCAATATTAAGTGAAGGAGTGTAAGTTAAGATGTCTCTATTTTAGTTGTGCCAGTAAGAGTTCAGTACTTAACAATTTAAGATGGAAAAGAAAAAAGACAGTACTTCAAAATATTTCAGTTACTGGATATGGTGCACCAAGAAAAAAATGCTATCACATGTCTTTTAATCATGTATGTGTCAATAGTCTGCTGAAGATAAGCATATACTTTGATTAATGGGTCTATTATATAAAATCAAGCAGTGTGACTATTATTTCAGTAACTGACATCAAAGCTCCACTTTGCAGTAATGGTTCTGTATTAATGAGGGAACTAACCCAATGGTACAAAGTTTTAGGGGATGTTGACTTAAAATTTGTAAACCCCTGATTAAGCTATTCCATTAAATTTGGCAGAGAAAGTCTACATTTATGATGGTTGCTTTTGATTTTAATCCCCACCAGACATTTCAAAAGACAAAATTAAATGCTGCGGGCAAATTTAAATATCAGAAATGGTACAACGCTTATAGCTTATCATTTAGGAGGAAAACATGCATGATGCTGCTGTTGAAAGCTCTACCGGTAGGCAGAAAAATATGTGGCAAACTAAAATCCAAATGTTCAATGCGATTTACATCCATGAATAAAAGAAAATCTAAAGTATTAACTACTAATATTTATTTCAAAAGAGATAACATCAGACTACATACCTCTAAAAAATAATTAAAGATACAAAGCTTAGAAACATCATTCAGTGAGGTCTGACAATTGTTACACATTACTTTAACATTGGACAATTGTGTCACATATCAAGAATTTATATGAAAGGCACAAGGCACAGTTTCAGCAGGTAAAAAATGGTGGCATTCACAGGGGATTACTGGACATTGGTTAAACACGCAATTAATCGAGTGACATTTTGTGACTGATCATAAATAAAAAATATATTTGTTTGACCGACCTTCTTATAACAGTGTTCATGTTACTTAAAAAGAAAATGTGGTGTGGATGCTGAAGATGAGTTAGAGAACAGTCTGTTTTCCTTAGTGATGCCCCTGTTTCTTTTTGTTTCATTCAAGGAATAAATATCAGACTGCTGCCGGCCCTTTTCTTTTAACATCATTCACAATGCAGAGGAAAGAAAGTAGTCTGATATATGTTGATTAATCATGCTTTTTATCTTTTTCCTTTATTGTAAATGCTTCATTGTCTTTCTATTTTGAAGCCTGTTTTCTCCATTACAGGAGTGTAAGATTATAGAACTGGTCCTAACAGTATTAGGGACAATGCAGGAACTAACCCTAGAAGTCTGGATGCCAGATTATCACTGATTAAAATGCATGACCCATACTTGGCCAATAGATACACAACCTAACTAGTCAAAGCCTATGTGGAAACAAATAGAACCTGTAAAGATCAACATAGCCAGGTAATCTGGCTAACAATTGAACCCTGGTTCATGAAGGTGTGGAACGGCAATGCTAACAAATTTGTCATCATGCTAGACTTATTGGATAGCCCACAATATCCCACAATACTAGAGCAAGGCTGTGCATATGGTTTGGGCAATGACGATGCTTGCCAGATGGCTTTTTAAAAATAGGGCACTGTTGTCCTTGGAAGAGTTTTCTAATTTGCCACTGAATATGAATGTGAATTAGAGCGCTCACTGACTGATGAGCTAGTGTAAAATTAAACAGCTGGCTACATTAATGAAGGTCTAAATATAGGATCAACTAAAAATTTAAATACATCACAGAAATACAAATAAAATTTAGAAAATAATATAATCTAATCAAAGTTAAGAATAGCCCATTTTTGAAAAAAATCAAGATACAGTGTATACAGTACATGGCCACAAAAAGGTTGATATAAGGGCCTTAGTTAATATTAATCAACTTTACTTTGTTTACTGATTTTTACATCTTTACTTATTATGTTACATTAAATTTTTTTGCCACAAAAATGGGCTTGGTCTCTGTCCCAATCCTTCCTATGCCCACCTCAATTTCTTGGCCCTTCTCATCTTTCATTATTGCTATGCAAATATTATTACAACAATCATGTTAGTGACTGGCAGGAGCTATAAATCAGAGGTGCTCTGCTGGTGCTTAGCTCAAGTATTGAGATTTGTACCATTACAATTGTTTTTTTAGAGCGCCTCCCGTTTAGTAATCTGTGCTTTGTGTGTCTAGTGTGTTGTTGCTTTTTGACTTTTTCATCTTTGAATTTTGGAACTTGGTTTGTATTTTGATACTTGTTTATGACCTTTTACCTGTTTTTGGATTTGGTTACTGATTCTCCTGCTATTTTGTATACAACCTCATACCCTTTTTTGGGATTTAACTTTATGGATTAAATACTTATTTAAATAAACTTTCTTTATTTTTCCCAACATATCTAATCCTTTTGTGACTCGCCCCATTCACAATGAATGCTTTGATGGACATGGTCAGATGTGCTTTATGGAGTGTGCGCACAAGTCGGAAACCCCTGAATGATTCTTGACCTGATACTGCTCTCAATAGGTATCTAAGAGTTTAAGGCGATACATGATTTTGGACGGAGAATGAAAAGTTATTTGCCTCTTTTATTCACTTAGAGGTCCAATGCTTGCTGGAAATCCTAGAAGGCACTCTGACCCATCCTTAACTTGAGAGGTAATTTTGTTCATGATCCATAGGTTAACCCCAAGAGCTGCTTTAAATTACGCTTCTTGCCAGGAGCAGAATTGCAGGGTATATTCTTGAACCCACAGATACAGAAAAATTGAACAATTTTACACAGATATTTTTGGAAGGGGAAGCAAACACAGGTGTCTGAAGTAGATGTGTTATACAGAGTTAGGGAAAAACATTTTGCATGAATTTGTAAAGTGCTTCAGACTTTAACTGCCTGTTTAATTAAGATATTCTGTAACAATTTCTGCCCAGCATGTTACCAAGGGAATGATGAGATAATGAAAATTGATACTTTTTTATTTTGTCCTGTATAAAAATTTATATAGAAGATGTTCCTATTTAGTTATAGATGTGTGCCAAAGAGTTTTAATCTGTTTAACTCTTTTGGGACCTTTAGATAGTACTAAGATATAGGAACATTAAACATGCCATTTGTCTGTATTATGATTGATGCAAGTTGATATGCTTCTTGACTGTTATGGAAATTAACCTATCTTGTTGCTTTGTTACATTCCCCAGTCTGTTCATGTGTAAATGACCAGTGAAAATGGCAGGGTCCTTGTAATAAGTGTATAAGTTTAATATGTCACTGTGCTCTGTGCAAATATATTTTATAAATCTGCCTTTTCTACTCATATGTACCTAGCCAGATTTAGTACAGGGGTTCACCATTTAAGAACTACTAGGCAAAGCATAAGACAAGACAGATAAAGACATGTGGGGAAACGTGCACTTATTTTCGTCTCTCAGAGTCAGCATGAAATAGTATCCTCTTTGCCTTGTTTGGAATTATATTATTTACCTAAGTGGCGGCCTACACATGAAGAAAGAGTATAAAGCCTTGAAACATTGCCTGACACACCTTTGAAGCTGACGGACGGATGGGAGATGACATCATACAATCCTGAAAATCCTTCCAACGCAGCAACAAAAATGGCAGACTCTACACATCAGGCCCCCACTCCTGAACTGGGTTCTTGCCATTGGCTTCCTTCATCTGTTATGCAGCGTAAGCCATCATTAAAGAAAGTTATTTCTCCTTTGTGATTTCTTATTGCCATATCATTAAGGAAGGTATCGCCTTTTAATATTGTATCCATATACTGTAGATTCGGGTTATGTAACACACCACAATTACAAAAGTACTCATTCAAACAAGGGAGCTAACGCCCCCTGCTGAATACAGTCCCTCAATTCATTATTGATTTATTAGTAATGGTGATTGTGACAGTTCTTTATTTAGAAAAGTAATTTTCCTGACACCAAGTTGTAATGTCTTTAAATTTCTGGTACTGTCAACTACCATACATTTGCAATTGTTGATGTTCTAAGAATAATTATATATTCATACTTTTTTAAAAAAAAAAACAAGTATGTTTTAGATGGTACGCTGTTAAATTATTTTGTTGTCAATTATTTGGATTTGCATAAAGATTTGATAGAATTCAAAATATACAAACATTCAGAAAGTAAAAAGAAGAAAACATTTTTATCAAGTAAATGTGTGCATGTATTTTACAGGCTGTAACATAGAGTAACTGCATTAAAACTGAAAACAACCACACATAGTAGGAAGGTGAGCATATGATAAGACATCTCATTATCCCTCTCCACAATATCCGGTCATTTACCTGCACTAATTAAAATGTTGCCCTGACATACCTGTAATGATATTATACATCTTACTTCCTTAACAATGTCAAAGGAAAAGAGGCAAAGAAACCTCTGCAGCATCAGTACAGTACACTGAATCTGTGGAAGGCATGTCCCTGAAAAGTTTGGAGAGATCCCAGGATCCATCCATCCATTATCCAACCCGCTATATCCTAACTGCAGGGACACGGGGGGTCTGCTGGAGCCAATCCCAGCCAACACAGGGCGCAGGAAAAAAAGCCCCAGGCAGGGTGCCAGCCCATCGCAGGAGAGCCCAGGATCTATTTTGGAAATCTTCACAGTTTTCTGACAGGAACATTAGTGCTTCAATCTGGCATTCTCTCAGAGCTCCAGTAATCCATCTAAATGCTGCAGGCCACGGCTTCCTTCCAGGTGTATAATGTTTGTGAAACTTGGGAATCTCTGACAGATTTTGAAGACAGACTACAAGACATTGAGTCAGTATACTCATCAGTTGCAGTTAACAAGGAAAAGCTCAGAGAAATAGCAGATGACTTAGAAAATGATGTCAGAATGTTGGAATTATCAAAGGTTCGGAGAGAAATAATCCTTTAAAATTCATCTCATCATTCTTTTTGAAGTGTCTGGGGATGAGGTCTTCATCAGACCATATTGACTGGGCTCATTGCCTATAATTGTGGGACTCCATCTTTTTCATATCAAGGAGTAAATTCTTTGCCTTGATCCTAGTCGATATCAGTTGCACTTTCCAGGCTTGCAGATCCTCATTTTTCTGAATATCAGGGCTGATCAGGCTCCTCGTAGAGTTGAATTTAATGATATTAAAGGTTTTCTACGTAGTGCTGTAATAAAATATGGGATATGTAATGGATGGGTGGGCTTATTGATGGAAGGATCATTGCCTGTCCAGAAGCTCTGCATATTGGATAAAGCCACTAGACGGATGGACATCCCGACCAGGATGATTGGTGCACCCTTTCCTTGGTGGGATGGTGAAATGGAAGAACAGAGAAAGATTGCCTATCAGGGTGACATCTGCATGGGACAATCAGGGAATTGTAGTCCTCCTGGGTTGCCCTGAGGATGTCCCTGCTTTGAATCACTTCCGCCTGACTTGGAACTGCTTCAGCCATGTAATGACGTAATCCCTTAAACAGCATAAAAGGAGTTACCTCACCTTAATCTGGGAGTTGGAGCTGGGGGTGGAGGAAGGACAAAGCTTGCCTATGTGGAGGAAAAGGAACAAAGAAAGAAAGGGAAAAAGAGAAAGAGTTTTTCTGTGTTGTGAATTCCATCAAAAGAGCCTGCTGAAAACTATTTCTTTAGAATAGAAAGGCTCACGTTGAACCTGGGACTGTTGTGGTATAATTGTGTTAGGGGTTTGGTGCTTGGTGACACTACCGCCTCCGCCTAGTCGGATGTTTTATTACAATTACTCATACCCTTTAGCTGCCTCCTACTCGCATGTGTGTGACAGTCATTACTTCCTAGCTTCTTCCAGGCATTTATATTTCTTCATTGCTTAAAAAAACTAAAGACACTTGGGGTCAGAACGCTCAGTATCATTTATTAATGTTGATGTTAAAATACTAGCAAAGTTAAGTATTCATCGTGAGCCAACACTGACATCTATAATTAATTGGGACCATAATTTTTCATAAACAATGGACACTCCTTCTTCAATGTTCGTTGCTAATTTAAAATTATTGATATTTCCCCTGTGGCTGACGTTTTGGTCTCCCTTTAGATGGGAAAGGCCATTGATTGAATTTAGCGTGATTATTTGTTTCACATCCTTCACAAATTTGGTTTAGTTGATGAATTTTATTTCTTGAGTTGGGTGACTCTGTTCCCACCCAGGTCTCTGTTCATACTAATACATTTTTTCCTATTTATTTCCCCTTAAACCAAGGTATGAGACAGGGATGTCCACTTTATCCTTTACTCTTTGCTTTTGCTATTGAGCCTCTTGCCATTTCATTTCTCTGAAAGTAATCAGGACATACATGGAGTTATTAGAGCTGGACATTTTCACTTTATGCTGATAACGTCCTTCTGGTATTATCTGAACCTGCAACCTCATTACCACATATTCCTTCAACACTAGAGCAGTTGGGTAAGGTTTCTTTTTGTTATGAAACTGAATTTTATGGATTTCAAAAACCCTAACCATAACTCTGCTGCCAAAGATTTTCTACTGGAATTGCTGTTGTTGAGCATTGCCTCTGATAGGTTCTCATATCTGCATATAACAGTGACACTTGTACGGTTAGCCCCTCCCCTATCCCTATTCAATCAATCAATCAATCAACATTTATTTATATAGCACATATTCATACAAAAAAATGTAGCTCAAAGTGCTTTACAAAATTAATAGAAAAATAGAAGACACAATAAAAAATAAACATTGGCTCGGATTTAATCTGTTAAAATACAATACAATACAATACATTTTATTTTTGTATAGCCCAAAATCACACAGGAAATGCGCAATGGGCTTTAACAGGCCCTGCCTCTTGACAGCCCCCAGCCTCTAAGAAGACAAGGAAAAACTCCCAAAAAAACCTTGTAGGGAAAAATGGAAGAAACCTCGGGAAAGGCAGTTCAAAGAGAGACCTCTTTCCAGGTAGGTTGGGCGTGCAGTGGGTTTCAAAAGAAGGGGGTCAAAACAATACAATACACAAAACAGAACAAATCCTCAATACAGTATAAAAATAAAAATTTGAGAAGCACGGTGCAGAATTTAACAATAGATGATATCATATAATAAGATTTGGATATTTTTAGAGTCCTGGAGACCTCATCCATCAAGCTGCCTCCCTCATTTGGCCATTCCACGGCTGAAACAGTGCTGGGCCAGCCAATCGGATGAAAGGACCCCTCTTTCCCACGATTCCTGCGATCCTCCATCAGGGATGACTTTACCATAGGCAGGCAAAACAACTTGGGCCATGGCACCAAGTGCCACATTTGAGTGTCGAGAAGAGAAACCGAATAGGTGAAGGTTAGTATCCAATTATAACTATCATGTTACTTATGTTTAAGTGCTAATAACTAACAACAGAGATGCAGTATGTTCAGTTAATCAGCAGCTCTAGTCAGGATATGCTAAACTAAAATATTGAGTCTTCAGCAGGGATTTAAAAGCTGAGACCGAAGGGGCATCTCTTGTTGTAGTAGGCAGAGCATTCCACAGTTTAGGGGCCCTGTAACTAAAAGCTTGATCTCCCACTGTTATTTTATTAATCCTTGGAATCATAAGCAGACCGGCATCTTGAGATCTTAATGTGCGCTAAGGTTTGTAAGTCATGATAAGTTCAGACAAGTAAGCCGGACCTTGGCCATTTAATGCTTTATATGTTAAAAGGAGGATTTTGAAATCTGCCCTAAACTTAACGGGAGCCAGTGTAAGGATTTAAGAACTGGAGTTATGTGTTCATATTTTCTTGGTGTTGTAATAATTCTTGCAGCCGCGTTTTGGATTAGCTGGAGGCTGTATAGAGAACAATTCCAGAATTTTTAAGATGGAAGAAAATGTTTTGGACAACTTTGTAATATGTGCTTTAAATGACATGCTAGAGTCAAAGATAACTCCTAGATTGCGGGCTGATTCAGTAAAATTAATTGGGATTCCAACTGAGTTAAATAATGACAGAATATTGTTGTGATCAGTGTCATTCCCTCCAACAATTAACATCTCTATTTTATCTGTATTTAAAGACAAGTAGTTCTCATTCATCCACTCCTTTAATTCACTAACAAAACTAATTAAAGACAACATCGGAGAAACTTCATTTGATTTAAATGAAAGGTATAACTGGGTGTCATCTGCATACAGTGGAACCTCGGTTCACGAACGTCCCGGTTCACGTACAACTCGGTTCACGACCAAAAAGATCGCCAAACTTTTGCCTCGGTTCACAACCACACACTCGGTATACGAACAAGCCAGGTTCCCTTGCCTGCCTGCAAGCTAAGCTGAAAGAGAGAGAGAAAGAGAGAGAGAAAGGGCGCGAGCACGTGCCTGCTAGGGAGGTGGAGGAGGAGATTGCTTCACGTGTTTGCTGAACAAGCCAGTTTCCCTTGCGTCCTCAGTTGAGAGAGAGAGAGAGAGAGAGAGAGAAGGCGGCGAGCACTTGCCTGCTGGGAAGGGGAGGAGGAGATTGCTGCGTGTTTGCCTGCCTATCTGTAGTGCAAGGAAAACATCCCCCCCCCCCCACATGCAGCCTGAGAGAGAAAGAGAGCTGCCATGCTTTTTCATTTAAGCAAAGCCGCTCCTTGTTCATTGTTTTCAATAAGACGTGCACTCTCTTTGTGCTCTACAGTATTTCGTGTGCTTTTGCAGTTAACTATGGCTTCTAAGCAAGTGGAGAGTGGTCAGAAGAAAGTTTTGAAGAAAATTGAAATTGAAGTAAAGAAAGAAATTACAAAAGGTGGAAAAATGTTTACCAGTTTACTCATTTAACAATCGGAGAACCCTCGTGCTTTCAAGCAGCATAATGTAAACAAAGCCAGACTGCCAGTAATGTGGAGGGTCACACGAACGTTCTTTTGGAATGGCTGCATGAGGCTTTCACTCCCACCAGCTAAACAGCTAAAAGCACCAGAAACCCAAGAAATCACAAGAGAAAACACCTGAAGGAAAACACTTCATGCCAGAACTCGTTTCATGCAAGGTTAGTTTTCTTGGTGGTTTTGTATTACGGATTTTCAAAAGTAATTTTTAGTTCATAATGCGATTTGTTGCAATGTTATTTTTCTCTTTTTTCAAATGTTCGCTTTTTTCCTTGTGCTTAAAACTCATGAAATGTTTACAGATGGAGTTTTTCATAGCGTGATTAGGTGCGATGTTACATTTCTCTTTTTCAAATGTTCGCTTTTTCCTTGTGCTTAAAACTCATTAAAAATTGTTTACATGGAGGACTTCATCGTGTGATTTGTTGCAATGTTACTTTTTGGTTGCTTGCGAGTTGGTTTTAAATGAAGTTCGGATTTGTGCGATGTTTTTCTGCTGTGCTTAAAACTCATTTTAAAAACATTGTTTACAGCGATCAGGCTTTAGGTTTAATAGCGTGATCTCCTGAAATCTCACTTTTTTGTTTGCTTGTGAGTTGGTTTTGCAAGCGCTTCGGATTTTTTCTGCTGTGCTTAAAAGTCATTTTTAAAAATGCTGCTTGTGACGTGCTACAGAGAGATTAGAGAGCCGGGCAGCTGATAGGGAAGGGATTGGGGGGACGGATAGGTGTGTGTGTGTGTGTGTGTGTGTGTTTGTGCCTCGCTACACAGAGAGAGAGCGAGCGTGAGCGAGCCAGCTCCTGTAGCTGATCAGGGAGCCTGGGTGTTTTGTGTCAGTGTTATTCAATGTTTTACATTAGTTTACTATTACACTGTGGATTCTATGGTGTAATTAACTATATTTGTGCTTAATCTTTACATATTTTACATATTTACATACAGTTTGTACGGTCTGGAACGGATTAATTGTATTTACATACAATCCTATGGGGGAAACTGCTTCGGTTCACGACCAACTCGGTTTACGACCAAAGTTCTGGAACGAATTATGGTCGTGAACCGAGGTTCCACTGTATGCGTGAAAATTAACATTATGTTTCCTAATGATAGATCCCAGTGGAAGCATATAAAGTAAAAACTGTTAAGGTCCCATTACTGAGCCCTGCGGGACACCATATTGAACTTCTGTGTATAATGATGGAGTACTGTCAGCACATTCCTGTACATATTGGAATTGATTTGATAAATAAGAACTTAACCAATCGAGCATGTGGCCTGTAAGCCCAACATCATTTTCCAGTCTGTGCAGTAAAATAGAATGGTCAATGGTGTCAAATGCTGCACTTAAGTCCAACAACATAATTACAGTGGAGTTTCCTTCATCAGAGGATATCAGAATGTCATTTACAACCTGTGTTAGTGCCGTTTCTGTACTATGACCAGTGCGAAAACCAGACTGGAATTTCTCAAATAAATTGTAATGTGTAAGGTGTGACTGAAGCTGACTGGCGACTACTTTTTCTAGTATTTTAGAGAGAAACAGTACATTTGAAATAGGCCTATTATTATTTAGTATGTGTGGGTCTAGGTCTGACTTTTTAAGTAATGGTTTAATGACTGACATTTTTAGTGTATTAGGTACTGTGCTATGCAATAATGAACTATTGATAATGGTTAGAATAGGCGCTGCAAGAACATCCATTGCACTTTTTACTAGTTTTGTTGGCACTGGATCTAGGGAACAAGTAGTGGGCTTCATTTTAGAAATTAAAGTTAAAACTTCCTGCTCAGTTACAGAATTAAAATTATTAAAGTGCGAATGCAATGTGAGACAGGATATGCTAAGCTAGTATTTGGTTTGTACTGTGATGCAGAGATCTAGGATTTTTAATTTTCTCATTGAAGAAGTTCATAAAGTTTGTACTGCTAATATCTGTTGGTATTTTGCACTGTTGATCTGAATTTCCATTTGTTAATTTAGCCAAATGAATATGCCTTCTAAATTTTTATATTTGTTTCAGGGTTTCCCAGTTTTTATTCCTATGTTTTTCATCTCATTTGTTCAAACTATTTCATTGTTTATCTGGAATAAGATTTTACATATACGCACATCTTTTCTACAGAGACCCTTGCTGTTATTAACCACCTGTGGAATTCTGACTTGGAGAATAGGTTTTGGATGAGGAGCAGAACAACATTCTCCAACAAATTCACACATCCTCTCTCTGTGCTTTGCCTGATTCAGTTGAAGATATTACACCAAATCCACTTTTGCAAAGTAAGGTTAGTATGCATATTCCTAGATATATATCTGGCATGTGATCAGTGTAAATAATCCCCTGGAACATTAGCACATTTATTTTGGAACTTCATTAGTCCGGACAAATACTGGTCTTATATTTTGAACTTACTGCCCGCTAATTTGAGAACAAATATTCAACCAAAACCTTTGTTAGGTCTTTTTAGTGTTATCCCAGATTATACCCCACTAAACAAAGGGCAGACTGGTGTGTAGTCTTTTTTAACTCTTCTTGTGAGATGTCTCATTTTAAGATGCTGGAAACAAGCAGCTCTATCCTCATGCATACATTGGACTAGAGATATAAGGCTCTTTATTAAACCCGAGACAATAAGACTTTCTATTCTTGGCCACACTGATACATTTTTATTCCACCTCGTAGCCCTTCCTGAATTATTTTTCAACAGTTGTCACCTTATCTTTGGGGTGTATACCTCTTACCTCTCCAAATAATTTTCTATAAATATAGACAGCTATATGTAAATGATGCCCAGTTGCTCCACTCTTCTGCCTTCTTTTCTTTCCTTTCTACCTTTCCTATAATGGGATGTACTCTTGTTATGTTATGTTTTGTAAAAATATTTGTTTCCACAGATATCACTTCTGAATGTATGTAGTCACAACTTCCCTGTGTTGCCCTATTAATCGGATGTTTTTGTGCTGTTTTGGTAATGTGCAAAATGTATAATTAAGTTAAAAAACTGCAGACAACAGGAACACAATTCCAGCTTACCACATATTGTTAAAAAAAGATCCATTTTTATAGTCCATTTATCAAGTCACTGTCAATGGCAGCCTATCCCTCCAGCAACAGGCATTAGCAAGGATTACATCCTGCATGAAAATTTGGTCTGTCACACACCTGCAGGTGTTAATTAGCATTTAACTTATTGAGCATGCAATTCAACAGAATGGCAAAATGGGAATGCATCCATGAAACTGCAAGAGAACATGAACATTTGGCTCTGAAGAAATCCCAGCATGAATTCAAACTAAGCCTAAAGTGCAGTGAGGCAGCAGTTGCAGTCACCACCCACATCTTTAATTTGTTTAAGATAAATGCAGCTTTCTTATGATAATAGATAACTACAACCTACTTAAGAGACCTAATGAGAAGAAATCTTTTTAAGGACATCAGTCAGCAGTTTAGTTAATTCGATAACATTATAGGAAAGTTTGAGAAACCAGTGACAAGATTTGGGGTGGGGGGAAACAACCAGTATTCCCACAATGCTCCACTGGGCAAACATATGCTCAAGTTTCTATTAAATAGCAGGTCTGTGTTAAAAGACATATCCCCAGTTCATCCTGTTGCAACTCTGAATTTAGTATCACTGCCTCCCTGATAACTTAAATTGGATTATTTTTATTCTATCAGCATTGAAGCTCTCTAAATAGACAGATGGACTCATAGAAGATGTTCCAGAAAAGCAAAATATGTTACACTTTTAATGGAACACTCACCAACCATGGTGTTTCTTTTGTACAGGATGTCAAAGGAGGAGCTGGCTTCCCTGATTAAATATAATATCACTCATAAATTTCACCTTCCTACTACACTCTGTGACTCAATGGATTCAGTGGCTTCCTGTATTTGGTTTCAAGAAAGCATGAGCATTCCCAACCAAGACACTTTTAGGAATCCTAAATGTGACAATTAATGCAGAAAAGGCATCTCAAGAAATAAATACAGGTTATACAAAAGCATTAAATAGAATACACTTCAATACTAAAAGAAATGCCTGAACAAATCAAATAATTTATAATATAACACATACACAAATTATTATTATATTATTACTTCATGTACTAGTTGGGCTTGGTGATTCTGTAGGCACAGTTGCATAATGTGTGTAAACACCTTGACAAAAGGCTGATTCCAAGGTGGTTTTTGCATTTGTGTTTGTCACCCTCACTGAAGATCAGGGCAATGATGGCTTTCTTCTAAGTAGCTAGAATTTGCTTGGATTGCCAGACTAACTGCAGCAATGAGTGTAGGTACTGAAGCAGAGAATCTTCTTCTGCCTTGTGTACCTTAGAGGTGATTCAAGTGACCCCAGATGCCTTATTACTTTTGAGAAGCTTCATGGCAGTTGTCAGCTCTTCAATGCTAAGCAAAGTGTTTTCTTCTGGCACTAGAATGAGTGTTGGGTCAGCTACTGGCACTTACGCTGCATCTTGATTGTACAACTGCTGGGCACCCATCTAGCTAGGCACTTCCTTGAAAAAAAGTGGTCATCTGCTTTCCTTAAGTTGTAACTTTTCATTTTACCTTTTAATTGTTAGAGGCTGAGGTAAAGTGTTTGATATTCTTGTTTCTTGACAGCTTCTTCTAGGTTGTCTGGGAATTCCTAATCGGCAAAGGTCAGAACTCAGAAATAAAAAAACTCTAGTGTGAAAGGCCAAACTCAAAGTCGAAAAAAATCAAAAAAGGAATCAAGTAATAAGGACTATGAAACCTAAACAAACTTCATTATTTTCTTTTGATAAATCTGCAAACTCATACAAGGGAGTGATTCCAGGGATCAGCCTTTATACCCTGACATTCAACACCACCTTGTAATTTAAAAAAAATTACAGTTTTTCTAATAACATTCTTGACCATCTAATCTGATTTAATCTGTAGCAGCTCTGGCCAATTCACAGTCACTGAAACCCTGCCAATGCCAGTAGCATTGGATGTAGGTTCAAACATACCTATTTTGTAAACTAGCCCATTGTTCAGAATATTTGTTCAGTATTCCTGAAATGTACACTGGTTTTACCTTCCATACTGTTATTAAAGCACATGATGAAATACTTTAATACCTAGCTACATCTCATGAAGGAATCACTCTTGAATGAATTAAAATTGTGTCTTCTTGTTGTTTATCTTTTCGTTGTTGCTTGTTGAATTTTATCTTAGCTTGTGTTCACCAATGACTGCGTGGCCAAAAACAGTTTCAACTCAGTTACTGAATTTGCAGATAAGACCACCATCATAGGTCTGATTACCAGCAATGATAAAATGACTTACAGAGGTGAAGTTTACTTGATGTCTGAGGAAAGCTGACATTTCTTGATTTGTTTCAACTAATGTTTGTAGGTAAATCTGTCCTTACTGACTGCATAACATCCTAGCAAAACACCTGCTCAGTTTAAGAAAAAGCACTACAAAGCGTAGTGTAGGTGGCACAGAATATTACTGGCACCAAGCTGCCCTTTGTTCAGGGCTTATGCAACACTCATTGTCTTAAAAATGCAAAGAGGATTATTGAAGACTACATCTAACTTACAAAGATAATTCTCACCCCTTCTCCATTCTGGTAGGTTCTACAGCACCATTGACACTGACACCAGTAGATTCCGAGAACGTTTCTACCTGCCAGTTGTAATGTTAATGAAAAGGCAGTCATAGTAATTATGCTGTATACTTTACGTGTTCATGCAAATAAATTTATACTGAAAGATAAGACCGACAAAGATAAAGAGCTGGAGCACCACCTTGGTGACCCCATATAATTGATTGAATGAAAACAACAAATTGCATAAATGTCTTCTCAGACATGAGTTAGTGATCAGGTGGCAGGAAGGGGAAGGTCCACACAAACACAAACGTTTTTTTTCTCCACATTACCTCTCCTTTTACCATTGCACTGTCCTCCTCTAGTTGAGTGTTGCTTCACATCCTCCCAGCTCCGACTTGCCTGGATAAGGGAGTGTGGTCCCTTTTATTACGTACCCTGGAGTACTGCTGGTGCCAAGGCAATTGGTTTACTTCCAGGTCACACGGACGTCCCATAAATTGGGGAGCGCAACTCCATACAGCACCCCCTTGCAGTACCCATTGTCTCCAGCAGTGGCTTGTATTGCCAGACTAAGTCTCCCTGTATTCCCTGCTGGTTCCTGAATAGTCACCTTCATGGAGGGTTGCTATCATCTAGCGTTTTGAGGGAGTAAAAAGCCCCCGACAACATCTTCCATCTTCAGTTGGCTGTCTGTCCATCCCTTCTGTTCCTTCCTTCCGGTCCTGATCCTCTTCTCCCCCCCTCCTCTTTTACCCGTCCCACCTATGGGCCATCTACAATAGTTAATAACTTTATCATAAACTAGCAAAATACCCGTGCTTTGCAGCAGAGAAGTAGTGTGTTAAAGAAGTTATGAAAAAGAAAAGGAAACATTTTAAAAATAACGTAACATGATTGTCAATGTACTTGTTTTGTCACTGTTATGAGTGTTGCTGTCATCAAGGATTTGATTATCATTATTTCTTTCAATCAGGTTCATATTTGAAGGATGTGTTGTGTTCAAGTTACATTCCGTGTTTGTCTAGTCTAACCCTGACCATCTCATCTTCGTTGTCAACCGTTGTAAAAATAACAGGTTTCATTCATCGAAGTGTTCACTACCCAAATCGGTACTCGTGAATCTAAGATGTTTAACAGGCATTCCCAGTATTAAGTTGTGGATTTGCCTGCGAATATTTAGTGGCAGTGTGCCTATGAACATAATTTAAACTTAAGCTTCACACCTTGCTTTCCTATTGATATGTCTACAAAGGCTTGTTCAGATTCAGAGGGTTGTTCCTTTCCTACTGCATCAATAAACAGCTTGTCTTCCTCTTTATCTGAGACATCACACACTGCATGCACGAGTTTACCTTTCCTAGTCCTGCAAAGTCAGTTCATGTTAGCCGCTCGGAGTACATGCATCGAAGGTTCTCAGCTGTGCTTGTGCTATCTCGTGCAATCTTGCAATGTCCACGGCTTTATTTAATGTTAGCTCAGACCTTAAAAGTTTCTCTCGCACTTTTACTGAGTTTGTGCCAAACACTATTCTATCCCTGACCATCTCATCTTCATTTGCATAAGCACAGTCCTTCACCAGCAATTTTAACTCCGTTACAAAGTGATTAAAAGTCTCGTTTATACCCTGCTTCCTCTCATTAAACTTGTATCATATCATATTCGTCTTTGGCATGACAAATGCCAGCGGCAACGTGTCTATGAACCTAATTTAAAGTTAAGCTTTACACCTTGCTTTCCTATTTGTTTGCATAAGCACAGATCTTCACCAGCAATTTTAACTCCGTTACAGCAATTTTAACTCCATTACAAAGTGATCAAAAGTCTCGTTTATACCCTGCGTCTTCTCATTAAACTTGTATCTCGCGAATATCGTATTCGTCGTAGGGATGACAAACGCCAGCGGCAGCCTGTCTATGAACTTAATTTAAACTTAAGGTTTACACCGTGCTTTGTTTCCGCAGTAGCTGCACTTATGAATATGCTTGTATGCGTCAGTCGCTTCATATTCTTTTGCTGCCTTCTCAATTGTGTAATTCGTTTTTTGTTCAGCGCTCTTTGGAGCTCTTCCTTGTCCCTTGCATACTGCGTTCACAGTCAGTTCACATGAGCCGCTCGGTACATGCATTGAAGGTTCTCAGCTGTGCTTGTGCTATCTCGTGCAATCTTGCAATGTCCACGGCTTTATTTAATGTTAGCTCAGACCTGGCACTTAAAGTTTCTCTCGCACATTTTCGCTGAGTTTGTGCCAAACACTAGTCTATCCCTGACCATCTCATTTTCATTTGCATAAGCACAGTCCTTCACCCACGAATATTTAGCGACAGCGTGTCTATTGGATTGCTGCTGATGGACGGCCTTATATGGGCAGGCACTCAATTACGTGGGTAGCGTGACGATTAGGGACTGTATATATGTACGTAAGTAGGTTCCAGTAATGACTGTTATGCGTAGAATTTCGAAATTAAACCTGCCTAACTTTTGTAAGTAAGCTGTAAGGAATGAGCCTGTCAAATTTCAGCCTTTTACCTACACGGGAAGTTGGAGAATTAGTGATGAGTCAGTGAGTGAGTGAGTGAGTGAGTGAGTGAGGGCTTTGCCTTTTATTAGTATAGATGCTAGAAAGTATTGGAAGTAATAGGAATAAGAAGTATTGGTTGATTAGTCACGCATTCTTTTAATCCAGTAGGTAGGTGTTCAATTAGTCTGCTTTGCAATGAGCTTTAACTATGTAATGGGGGATTGCCCAAGTAATTACTGCTGACCATGCCATGAAGCAACTTTTTCTGACAGTATAGTTATGTGCCATTATATACTCCTACAGTAAAATAAGTTAGGAAAGGTTATCATAGGAGGCAGTTAGATCAAGTTTAATATGTTAATTATATTAATTATTTTGCCTGATCTTGTAATAAATATTTTAAAATGTTTGAAACAAGTTACAAGTGCTCTAATGTGCCTGAACCTTCAGCTCTGCTTGTAGTGGCATGTAATAGAGAGTTCACCACTCTAGTAGCACTCTTTAGTAATTGCCTATTGGCCCATTATTATAGAACTAAGGAACATTGATACCATACGTTCAGTAGAGAATTAACAAATCAATATGGTGTTACTTTTAATAAAGGCATGCTGCCATTTTAATATCTATCCTTGTACATTGTTAAACACAGTTATACTGTTTCAAGAAGCATACTCTAACAATCTATTAATGAGCCATTCATCCACCAACTCATAACTCATACAGGTTAATTAGGATTGCGAATTAACCTAAAAGCGTGTTTTGTGGTTTGAGAGGAAAAGCAAAATGCTCATAGAATAACTCACACAGACAAAGCTAGAATATGGAAACTCCACAAATACATCGCCTGGCCATGGGATTCAACAGTAGGATGTCAAAACCATTAGGCAGCAGTGCTTACCACTGCATTACTATGTTTAAAGATTGCATTTTAAGATAAAGAAAATTGCCAGTTGCCATTATTGTTCTCATGTTATTCTGCTTACTTGTGAAATTTAAACTTTGGCAGGGGATATTTTATATTTATTTGTGCATATTCATTAGTTTATTTTATCTTCTTTCTTGATGGGGAAGGAAAGCATTTATTCGAATCGGGAACTGACTACTAATAGGACAAAATGCTTAGCTGATGCAAGCACACAGTATCTGGGGTAACTGCATCAAAGTATTTTAGCTTTTTTATGTGAATTTGGAATGGCTAGAGATAAAAACTTGCAAGGAAAAAAAAAGTATATAATTTTAGAGCCTTTCTATTGCCTTTTTAATTTATCAAGGTATATTTATTGAGCTGCCGTGGGCTGGCACCGGGGTTTGTTTCCTGCCTTGCGCCCTGTGTTGGCTGGGATTGGCTCCAGCAGACCCCCGTGACCCCGTAGTTAGGACATAGCGGGTTGGATAATGGATGGATGGATGGATATTTATTGAGTTCAATTTTTCAAATGACACTTTATTATAACCGTAAATGAAACTCATTGGCAGATAAGGGAACTACATGATAATTATTCAGCTTCATACCCCTGTACAATTTTCTGCCATTTGAAACAGCGTTTATGAACTTTTTATGACAGCATGGGTTGCTTTTATGTAAGACCAGTAGTGTTTTCACCTCACCTCCTTTACTTCTTTTCTTTACCTGTTATTTCTCAGTGAAAAGAGGCTTTGATTATTTCTTTTCTTGTTTAACTTTTAATCACCTTCACACTCAAGAATGAAATTGAACAATTTAGATTGCAGGCAAGTAAGAGAAACAGCACGCTGTAGAGCTTTATGACACTTAGCCCTATAATCTTATACTGAGCCCACTAAGTAGCCCATCTCATCTTGAAATCTCTTTGAGATTAAAAAATATAAGGAAAGGCTACTGGCATCTCATGAGTAAGCAATTAGCCTTTTTATGTTGCAATCGCTCTCTTAACCAAAATGCAACAATTCTGAGCAGTAATGTCTATTGTAAAATACCCCTGAAATTAAATTCTGAAAGCACATTAGAGTAAGGTCCAAGTAGTTGGCTGTTTTTATTTTCCTCTGCTTGGTTTTGTTTTCTTGATTTTTTGATATTTGCACCAAGTCCTTTGCCTTGCATCTTTTAAAACCATTCCTTGATGCAAATAGCAGGTCCATGGCTCAACAGTTAGCGCCAATTTTAAAATAAATAATCACGCCTGACAAGGTGCAGGCACATGAGTCGTTTTCTGCGCAGTTAATTGGAAACTGGCTGACTGTGCCACATACATATGTGGAGCCGGGCAGCTCAGTCAGACACCTAAATGATGACAACATGTTTATCGGTTTGCACCAGGGACTGGGATTTTAAATAGAAGAGTCCTGCACAGTGTTTTAGCCTTGTTTTAATGAATTTTTTTATTTTAACCTTCACATACACATATATATTCCTGCATATTAACACCATGGCAACTATACATGAATTAAGTGTCACCCATAAGAAAATGACAATGGTGTCAGGGTAAGACATGAAATAGAATTAACCTAAATAAAACTACTCTGTAGATGAAAGATTGTTAAATTTCAGTTCTCCACTACAAAAAAAACATGACCAGAACTCAAACTCACCAAAAAAGTGCTGAATAATTCAGCAAATATTTAAAAAAACAAAAAACTAATCATAACAAGTTCCCTCTTCTTAGAATTTCTGTCCATCCATTCATTTTTTTCATAATATGGTTGCAGAGCACTGAAGCCTATTCAGGCAGAAATGAAAAATAATGCAGCATTCATGTCTTTTGAATGTAAAGGAGAACTGGAGTAGAAAACACGTATTACAACAGAATAGACAAAAGTCTCAAAACATGTCTTCCGAAGCTGTCATACTGTTCAACTCCAAGCTAGTTACATTTCAGACACTACTTTAACCGATTTATATTTCCATTCCTCGGTGCTTATGTATTTGAAACATACAATCCACACCTCTTCACTATGGATTCCAAGATCATCTTGAGCTGCTTATTCACATCCTTTACAAACCGGCTGCTAAAGGTCTACAAACATTTTATTAACTACTGTATTAACCACAATAAATGATTAAAATAGCTTAGTGCAATACATTACTGTCATATTTCGTTGTTCTATATAATGTGAAAAAGACATGTCTTTTATAACATGTGGAAGGTTAATAGCTGCTTATAATGGATACGAAAAGGAGGCACATAATGTCATTGGATATTGCATTCAAATGACTTCAGCTTCTCACAAATGTTCAGTGTTTTTAGATGCTTTTTTATCCTCTTTAATATACATCTTGTACTAGAATATGTGGACTGCCTTCTTCTTCCCAGGGCATACTTAAGTAAGGCTTAACTTTCTTTTTTATTTTTAGATGTATTTCTTTACCTTTAACAATTTCACATAATGTGGTCCTTCCTAACCCCAGAAATATAGGCACCTTCATTATTTCCTCTCCAATAAATGAAATCTCTTCAGAGTTTACCCCACTTGAATGATAAGGTGTTTGCTTTGTTTCAGTACTTTTCTTTGAAATACCAAATATTTTTCTCAATTGTCTTCTTAAAGGGTTACAAATTTTGTCCTGGAATGCAGTAAACACCATTAAGACATAAATAAGACAGAAAGACAGCCTATGATAATTATCTGTGTTCTTTTACAAAACTTGAACCATACTGTCAAAGAATACATATTTAACCTTTTTGTCCATTAGTTCTCCAAAAAGCCTAATCCAGTTCAAGGTCACATATGTCAAAGGTGATCCTGGTAGCATTGAGCACTGTCCTAGAATCAGTCCTTCTTGGCACTAGTCCTTAAAGAGTTCATGTACTCACATTCTCTCCCTTGTATGGAGCAAAATTACAGTTACCTATTAATCTAATATGCACCTCTTTGGGATGTGCTGGGAAAAAGAGAACACAACGAAAAGGTGGTGAAAAAAGTAAATCAAATCAGAATATGGAGCTGTGGTAACTATTGTGCCACTGTGTCTCCCCAGTATCAAACCTTTATATTAATTTATCTATCAACTTACATATCAGTGTTGCCCAGTTTGGAAATCCATCCATTTTCCAACCCATTGAATCTGAACACAGGGTCACTGGGAGCCAATCCCAGTCAACACAGGGTGCAAGGCAGGAACCAATCCCAGGCAGGGCGCCAATCCACCGCAGGACACACATACCAGGGACAATTTTGAATCGGCAGTCCACCTAACCTGCATGTCTTTGGACTGTGGGAGGAAACCCATGCAGACACGGGGAGAACATGCAAACTCCATGGAGGGAGGACCCGGGAAGCGAACCCAGGTCTCCTAACTGCGAGGCAGCAGCGCTACCACTGCACCACCCCAGTTTGGAAATAATAAAATTAAATACGCTTTCTAAAGGGTAGCCTTAACATAAAGCTAACTTGAGCATACATTGCTTGTTCTCTGAAACAAGTTCTAGAAGAAGGATCACATCTTTTCCATGGATATTTTTTCAGATTTTGCTTATTGATAAATGCTAGCAGAACAAGGTATTGGAATAAATAAGATATTTAAATTCAATAATTAGTTACTGATTACCAAATTATGGGGGACATGAAGAGTGTTAGGAGTAATTTATGACAGATGGATATCAGCAATAGTGAAAGGGAAGGTCTACAAGATGATAGTGAGACCAGCTATGTTATATGGGTTGGAGACGGTGGCACTGACCAGAAAGCAGGAGACAGAGCTGGAGGTGGCAGAGTTGAAGATGCTAAGATTTGCACTGGGTGAGACAAGGATGGATAGGATTAGAAATTGTCATGCTTGGGTCAAAGATTTGCACAGAGACACAGGAGGTCGTAGAAACAAGAAGGATTTTTAGGATTTTTATTCGAACACTGCAAACAAACATTTGTCTCTTCAAACTTGCTCCATGACAGAGATGACAGTTTCGTCTGTCAATTAAAGGTAAGCATGTGTATCTTCTTCTTCAAAGGAGTATGCGTCAGGGGCAGGGGCAGTCTGAGAGAGAAAGCAAAACAAATCAATACCAAAATCGACAGGCGCTGCACTGCACAAGGATTTTAAGTTAGCGGAGTATTATTACGCATTACAGCGCAAGTGAGAAGGGAAGGAGCAATGTGAAGGTAGACTCTGTTTCAGGGGTTTTCCCAGGGGTGTCATTAGAGGGTCAGCTCAAGTTGAATGGTTGGGAGACAAAGTCAGAGACGCGAGATTACGTTGGTTTGGACATGTGCAGCGGAGAGATGCTGGGTATATTGGGAGAAGAATGCTAAGGATAGAGCTGGATAGGCAAGAGGAAAAGAGGAAGGCATAAGCGAATGTTTATGGATGTGGTGAGAGGACATGCAGGTGATGGGTGTAACAGAACAAGATGCAGAGGACAGAAAGATATAGAAGAAGATGATCCGTTGTGGCAACCCCTAATGGGAGCAGCTGAAAGAAGAAGAAGACTTTTTACTCAGTAGAGATGAAGAGCATGTGAACAGATTTCCAGCTATGTCAGGAAAACTGTATATCATTTACATATTTACATTGTGAACGATAGGGGGCGCCCTCGCTCCCTTGAACCCCGTCCACGACTCCAGACACCAGGTAAAGTCCTCAAGTTGACTTTATTTTGTCGCCACAGTGCACAAAGCACACTCTCCACCACGATACTCATTAAATTACAATAAACCACAATAATAAACAATCCTCCAGCTCCCAGATGCATTGCCACCCTTCCACCCAGCTCAGCTCATTGTCTGGGAGTTCCCATAGTCCTTTTATACTCCTGACCCGGTAGTGTTTCTGCCCAATAGTCCACAAGTCCTTATTCCTTCCGGGTCAGGGTAAATAGTCCCTTTCTTCAACCCGGAAGTCCGTCGCTCTTCCTATGACGAACCTCCGGGTCACAGGGCATGAAGAAGCCCTCGGTCCTCCCTGCAGCTCCCTCCTGTGGCCCCCACGGCATCCAGCAGGGCTTTGCATAAAACTCCAATGTCCATGATGCCCTGCTGGTCTTCTGGGACCTCCACGCTGCAAGGAGGGCTCCACCTGGCTGGCTTGGGGTATTGGCCAGGATAAATGGCCGACCATCCATCACAACATACATGAACACACAATAAAACAGAGTAATTTAAATTTTATTATCATAAACTAACCACAGAAATATCAGTGCATTAAAATTGTTATTAAGATGTGACTAGTTGATAATAGTGGACCAGAAGACAAAACAAAACTCCAATTAGTTTTACTAGACAAAATCACAATGATGACAGTTCTGGTGACCTAGGGCCTGTGGCTGTTCGCCCTTCCTGGGTGTTCAACAAAATTGAAACTATGTGCCAGATCATCTAGATGATCAGTAGATTCAAATACAGTATTTTCATTTTTGCATTCTAAGGTTACAGAGTTCCCAACAGGATTAGCCCTTTGAATAAGGTCATTGTCCCGCTTACATGCTGTAAAAGGCCACTAATAGAGTTTAGTCCCCAGTGGGGCATCCAGTTTTAAAGAGTTTTACTCCAGTACCCCCAATATTTGTGGGAGAACCAGCCAACTTGTGTGATATTGAGAGAGTGAAAGAGAGAGAGAGAAAGAAACTTTGTGAAACCCTGGTTAAAATCAATTAGAGCCTTTAACATTCTTCTACTGAAAAATACCAGAATGTCTGTTAGTAGAGATGGATTGAACATCTTGGTGGTTGTTATTTAACAGGTAAAGATCTTTGCCACCCTTTGCATGGACTTAAGTGCTTAGTGGTCATCTAGATGCCTACCATACATTGTATGAATTTAAAATCATAGCAATTATTAATTGTTACGTATAGCTTCTATTGAAACTGATTCAAGACTTAAGGGAATAAAACAGAGGAGTCTACATCTCAGGGCACATTCTGGCCCACCTCCAGCTCATAATTAATTGCTAAGAGTTTAATTAGTTGTGCTCGGCTATATACATACAGGGGACTCGCCAGGAGCCAGGGAAACATTTTTGCTACATAAGCCAGAAAACTTTGAAATGATTCTTTTGCTGATTTTTATGAAGTTTTATAGAACAGCAGTTTTATTCACATCTTTGTTTGCTCAGTTTTCCTGGACTTCAGACAGCAAGACACACTACCATACAGTATAATTAAAATCTTCTTCTTCTTGTGTTTTTTTTTTTTCTTTTTTAGCACAGATTAAAAGGACTTTATTTTCTGACTATTCTAAAAGCCTAGCCAGATGGACTACTGTTTTATCAAATTTGTTGTTTCTGAGTTTAGGTGACCTAATGAAAATTAACTTTCCATGGTTTAGTTAGCAATAATGTCTTGCAGTTTTGAAATTAAATTTAGTATTATTTAATAGTTTTTTGTTCTATATTAATTTCTTAGCAGATGCCTTTATTGAAAAATAAAATATGTTAATTAATTCCACACCGCAAATATAAGCAGGTTTAGTGAATTGCTCCAAGTCACACAGTGACTCAATACTGTGAATTAAACTGCATTCTTGAAATTTATAGTTCAGCACCTACCATGAGGCCACAGTACTTGATATCTTTAGTTTTAAAAGTGCATTGGTATCACAAAGTCTTCACTGCACTATGACATTAGCTAGCAAGGCCAAAACCATGAAATAAAAAACACTTCCAACTTGAAAAGCCACAAAATAAACTTGTTATTTATTGAATTACAACAACAACAAATTAATGATGGAAAAATGGGCAGGAAACTCTTTTTCTTACAACAAAATGCAATATTAAAAATTTAGCAGTTTAGCTCAACCATAGCACAGAAAAAGAAAAAAAAACTAAAAAGAGTCAGGAATTTAAACATTGTCAGAGACAATCAGATAAGGTTAAATACTGGTAAAAAAATTGCATTCTTATTAAAACCAAAAAAAAAAAAAAAACTCAAAATTGAAGTTGACAGTCAAAACCAAAGTTCTTTACCAGGAATCTACAAATAAAATAATTTCATTTAATCTCTCACTTCCAGAGGATTGTCGAATCAAGAAACTAATTAAAAGCTGGACCCCATAGAGGCAGTAGCAAAAGAGAATTAAAACAAAACTGAGTGCTATTATGAACAATGCTGCACATCCTCTCTGAATATTGAGTACTTCCAGACAACAAATTATTCAACAGAAGTATGTCAAGAAACACTACTGGGGCTCCTTCATACCAATGACAATACCCTGCATAATTCCTGACTTTGACTGTAACTGTCAAGTCAGACTTTTTCTTTTTAGTCATTCTGGTGTGTGTTCAGACCATGGTGTATGTATATGTTTGTGTGTGTGTGTGTGTGTTTTGTGTCTATTTATTTATCTATCTAACCCACCTCACCTGTTAGATGGGAATTTAAGTCCTGTACATTCATATCTGTTAGCAGTTTTTGTTTTA